>NC_061509.1:53582559-53679285 GCF_022539505.1 Lolium rigidum
GTGGCATAAGTTTTCAAGGGTCAGTAGAAGAGGGTGATATAATGTGATCGAGAAGAGTGAAAGGTCTAAGCTTGGGGATGCCCCGGTGGTTCATCCCTGCATATTTTAAGAAGACTCAAGCATCTAAGCTTGGGGATGCCCAAGGCATCCCCTTCTTCATCGACAACTTATCAGGTTTCTTCTAGTGAAACTATATTTTAATTCAGTCACATCTTATGTACTTTACTTGGAGCGTCTGTTTGTTTTTATTTTTGTTTTGTTTGAATAAGTTCATCCTTGTGTGGGAGAGAGACACGCTCTGGTTCATATGAACACATGTGTTCTTAGCTTTTAATTTTCATGGCGAAGGTTGAAACTGCTTCGTTAATTGTTATATGGTTGGAAACGGAAAATGCTACATGTAGTAATTGGTAAAATGTCTTGGATAATGTGATACTTGGCAATTGTTGTGCTCATGTTTAAGCTCTTGCATCATATACTTTGCACCCATTAATGAAGAAATACATAGAACTTGCCAAAATTTGGTTTGCATAATTGGTCTCTCTAAGGTCTAGATAATTTCTAGTATTGAGTTTTGAACAACAAGGAAGACGGTGTAGAGTCTTATAATGTTTACAATATGTCTTTTATGTGAGTTTTGCTGCACCGGTTCATCCTTGAGTTTGCTTCAAATAACCTTGCTAGCCTAAACCTTGTATCGAGAGGGAATACTTCTCATGCATCCAAAATCCTTGAGCCAACCACTATGCCATTTGTGTCCACCATACCTACCTACTACATGGTATTTCTCCGCCATGCCAAAGTAAATTGCTTGAGTGCCACCTTTAAAATTCCATCATTCACCTTTGCAATATATAGCTCATGGGACAAAATAGCCTTAAAAAACTATCGTAGTATTGAATATGTACTTATGCACTTTATCTTTTATTAAGTTGCTTGTTGTGCGATAACCATGCTTCTGGGGACGCCATCAATTACTCTTTATTGAATATCATGTGAGTTGCTATGCATGTCCGTCTTGTCTGAAGTAAGAGGGATCTACCACCTTAATGGTTGGAGCATGCATATTGTTAGAGAAGAACATTGGGCCGCTAACTAAAGCCATGAATCATGGTTGAAGTTTCAGCTTTGGACATATATCCTCAATCTCATATGAGAATAATAATTGTTGCCACATGCTTATGCATTAAAGAGGAGTCCATTATCTCGTTGTCCATGTTGTCCCGATGATGGATGTCTAAGTTGAGAATAATCAAAAGCGAGAAATCCAAAATGCGAGCTTTCTCCTTAGACCTTTGTACAAGCGGCATGGAGGTACCCTTTGTGACACTTGGTTGAAACATGTGCATTGCGAAGATCCCGGTAGTCCAAGCTAAGTAGGACAAGGTGCGGGCACTATTAGTATACTATGCATGAGGCTTGCAACTTGTAAGATATAATTTACATAACTCATATGCTTTATTACTACCGTTGACAAAATTGTTTCATGTTTTCAAAATAAAAGCTCTAGCACAAATATAGCAATCGATGCTTTCCTCTTTGAAGGACCATTCTTTTACTTTTATTGTTGAGTCAGCTTTACCTATCTCTCTCCACCTTAAGAAGCAAACACTTGTGTGAACTGTGCATTGATTCCTACATACTTGCATATTGCACTTGTTATATTACTTTATGTTGACAATATCCATGAGATATACATGTTATAAGTTGAAAGCAACCGCTGAAACTTAATCTTCCTTTGTGTTGCTTCAATACCTTTACTTTTATTTATTGCTTTATGAGTTAACTCTTATGCAAGACTTATTTATGCTTGTCTTGAAGTACTATTCATGAAAAGTCTTTGCTTTATGATTCACTTGTTTACTCATGTCATTACCATTGTTTTGATCGCTGCATTCATTACATATGTTTACAAATAGTATGATCAAGATTATGATGGCATGTCACTTCGTAAATTATCTTTGTTATCGTTTTACCTGCTCGGGACGAGCAGAACTAAGCTTGGGGATGATGATACGTCTCCGACGTATCGATCATTTCTTATGTTCCATGCCACATTATTGATGATATCTACAAGTTTTATGCACACTTTATGTCATATTCGTGCATTTTCTGGAACTAACCTATTAACAAGATGCCGAAGTGCCGCTTCTCGTTTTCGCTGTTTTTTGTTTCGTAAATCCTAGTAGCGAAATATTCTCGGAATCGGACGAAATCAACGCCGAGGTTCCTATTTTTCCCGGAACCATCCAGAACACCCGAGAGCCGCCGAGGGAAGCCACGGGGCCCCACACCACACCCCGGCGCGGCCGGAGGGGGGCCGCGCCGCCCTATGGTGTGGTGGCCCCAGGCCCCCTCCGAGGCTGCCCTTCCGCCTATTTAAAGCCTCCGTCGCGAAAACCCTATTATGTTGGACGAAACCCACAGAAACCTTCCAGAGCCGCCGCCATCGCGAAGCCAAGATCTGGGGGACAGGAGTCTCTGTTCCGGCACCCTGCCGGAGCGGGGAAGTGCCCCCGGAAGGCTTCTCCATCGACACCGCTGCCATCTCCACCGCCATCTTCATCAACGCTGCTGCTCCCATGAGGAGGGAGTAGTTCTCCATTGAGGCTCGGGGCTGTACCGGTAGCTATGTGGTTCATCTCTCTCCTATGTACTTCAATACAATAATCTCATGAGTTGCCTTACATGATTGAGATTCATATGATGATTGCTTGTAATCTAGATGTCATTATGCTAGTCAAGTGAGTTTTACTTATGTGATCTCCGGAGACTCCTTGTCCCACGTGTGTAAAGGTGACAGTGTGTGCACCGTGTGGGTCTCTTAGGCTATATTTCACATAATACTTATTCACTGTTATGAATGGCGTAGTGAAGTGCTTATTTATATCTCTTTATGATTGCAATGTGTTTTGTATCACAATTTATCTATGTGCTACTCTAGTGATGTTATTAAAGTAGTTTTATTCCTCCTGCACGGTGTAATGGTGACAGTGTGTGCATCCGTGTTAGTACTTGGCGTAGGCTATGATTATGATCTCTTGTAGATTATGAAGTTAACTATTGCTATGATGGTATTGATGTGATCTATTCCTCCTACATGGTGTGAAGGTGACGAGTGTGCATGCTATGCTAGTACTTGGTTTAGTCGTGTCGATCTTTCATGCACTCTAAGGTTATTTAAATATGAACATTGAATTGTGGAGCTTGTTAACTCCGGCATTGAGGGTTCGTGTAATCCTACGCAATGTGTTCATCATCCAACAAGAGAGTGTAGAGTATGCATCTATCTATTCTGTTATGTGATCAAAGTTGAGAGTGTCCACTAGTGAAAGTCTAATCCCTAGGCCTTGTTCCTAAATATCGCTATCGCTGCTTGTTACTCGTTTTATCGTGTTACTACTGCTGCGTTACTACCGCTTGTTTACTTCCCGCAATATTACTACCATCAACTGCACGCCAAGCCAAGCTATTTTCTCGGCACCGTACTACTGCTCATATTCATTCATACCACTTGTATTTCACTATCTCTTCGCCGAACTAGTGCACCTATTAGGTGTGTTGGGGACACAAGAGACTTCTTGCTTTGTGGTTGCAGGGTTGCATGAGAGGGATATCTTTGACCTCTTCCTCCCTGAGTTCGATAAACCTTGGGTGATCCACTTGAGGGAAACTTGCTGCTGTTCTACAAACCTCTGCTCTTGGAGGCCCAACACTGTCTACAAGAATAGAAGCACCCGTAGACATCACTGCTCAAAGAAATTATGCCACAACTGAAAAAGAGTTATTAGCCTAGTTTTTTGCTTGTGACAAGTTTAGACCTTATATTGTTGATTCAAAAGTCACAGTTCATACTGATCATGCTGCAATTAGGTACCTTATGGAAAAGAAAGACGCTAAGCCAAGGCTTATTAGATGGGTGCTTCTTTTGCAAGAATTTGATTTACATATTGTAGATAGGAAAGGTGTCGATAATCCCGTTGTCGATAATTTGTCTAGATTGGAAAATATTGCTTATGATCTTGTTCCTGTTAATGATAGTTTTCCAAATGAACAATTAGCTGTAATAAAGGTGAGCTCGCGAGATAGTCCTTGGTATGCTGATTATGCTAACTTTATTGTTTCGAAGTACTTGCCTCCAACCTTTTCAGCTCAGCAAAGGAGGAAATTCTTTTATGACTTGAGACATTATTTTTGGGATGACCCACACTTATATAGAGAAGGAGTGGATGGTATTATGCGAAGATGTGTCCCAGAACATGAACAACAAGAGATATTGAGTAAGTGTCATGGTAGTGTTTATGGAGGACATCACGCTGGAGATAGAACCGCACAAAAGGTTCTACAATCAGGTTTTTATTGGCCAACGCTTTTTAAAGATGTAAGGAAGTTTATCTTATCTTGTGATGAATGTCAAAGAGTTGGTAATATCTCTAGACGCAATGAAATGCCTATGAATTATACTCTTGTTATTGAACCATTTGATTGTTGGGGATTTGACTTCATGGGTCCTTTCCCTTCTTCAGAAGGTAACCCTCATATACTTGTCGCTGTTGATTATGTTACTAAATGGGTGGAAGCCATACCTAAAAAAGTGCTGATGGTGAGACCTCTTTAAAAATTCTTTTAGATGTTATTTTTCCTAGATTTGGAGTACCTAGATATATTATGACTGATGGAGGTTCTCACTTTATTCATGGTGGTTTTGGAAAAACTCTTGCTAGATATGGTATTAATCATAGAATTGCTTCAGCTTATCATCCTCAAACTAGTGGGCAAGTAGAATTATCAAATAGAGAAATTAAATCTATCTTGGGAAAGACTGTTAATAAATCTAGAAAAAATTAGGCTAGTAAGTTAAAGGAAGCATTGTGGGCTTATAGAACTGCTTATAAAAACCCTACGGGAATGTCTCCTTATAAAATGGTTTATGGAAAAGCTTGTCATTTACCTTTAGAATTAGAGCACAAAGCTTATTGGGCTGTAAGAGAACTTAATAAAGATTTTAAACTTGCCGGTAAGAAAAGGTTGCTACAATTGAGTTCTTTAGATGAATGGAGAAGTGAAGCTTATGAAAATGCTAAACTTTTTAAGGAGAAAGTTAAGAAATGGCATGATAGAAGAATTATTAGAAGAGAATTTAATGTTGGAGATAAAGTCCTATTGTATCGGTCTCGTCTCAGATTTTTTGCAGGAAAATTACTCTCAAAATGGGAAGGACCATATGTCATTGAGGAGGTGTATCGTTCAGGAGCAATAAAAATTGCCTCGCTGAAAGATGAAGCCACACAAGTGGTGAATGGACAAAGACTCAAGCATTATATTTCTGGAGATTCTTATAATGAAGATGTTGATGTTATTTAAGTGGTGACTCTGGAAGCTTTCATCAAAGACCAAATTGACAGTTCTGCAGAGTTCGACTTTGAATAGGTAACAGTTTTAGTAATAAAAAGTCTGCGTTTAACCTTCCGAACAATACTTTTGTTATTTTCGGAAAAAATGAAAAATTACGAGATCGAAACGGAGAGGAGGAGACGCACGAGGGCGTGCCCCCATAGGCCGGCGCGGGCCCCAGCCTGGCCGCGCCGCCCTACGGTGACGGCCCCTCGGTGTCCCGTTTCCACACGTTTTCGGCCTGGTACTTTCCTTTTGTCGTGAAAATATTTGCTATATAATCCCCCGGATCCCCAGAGGTCCGTATATCGTTTTCTCGTCTTGTTTTGTTTCGACCTGTTTCTGTTCAGATGTCGTCGCAAGGATCATCCTCAGAAGATTATGCAACGCGTCGCCAACGTGAGCTCCTCCAGGATCTAGATCAAGGAACTTTCGTTGGATGGGCGGAAGAGGAAAGGGTCGTGACAAGACGAGAAGAGATGGATGAAGGTGTCAATGAGGAAGTGAAGAAGATGGCATCAGCAAAAAGAGAGCGGGAAGCTGTGGGAAGTAAGCCAATCTTGGTGGGATCGGTTAACACGCGACGTTCTTTTTCTCATAACTTGCACAGATCTCTACCACATGCACCTGACCTCAACTCTTTCCCTGCTGCGGAGGAAGCTCTTCTGGTGACTGATGAGTTTTGTGATCAATACCGTGTTCTGAGAAGGGAAGTGGAGATTCTTTAGGATGAGAACAATCGACTTCGCAGAATGCTAGAACGGTTCCTCACTCCCATCAGGGTCGTTCCACCATCACCACCGAAGGATTAATTCATCATTGGTATTGGCATCCCCTTGGTTTGTTCCAATCTTGGGGGGAGTGCCGCGGTATCACATCATCACTATCTTTTACTTTTTACTATCAAGTAGTGTCATATCATGAGTAGGGAAGTTATTATATAAGATGGTTTGCAGTGTGGAAGTATCTCTCTCTTAGTTGGTTATCTATGTATCCCTTGGTGTGAGTTATCGTTATGGAATATTAATGAGAAGTCTTATCATTTACTTTTTGCACACCTTATTTTAGTTTGCAATTCCTGTTATATGATTACTCTTGTCATTAGTATTGATATCACTTTGGGAGCATCAAGTAAATCTATTTGGTTTTGGCAAACTTAGCATTGGTCAATAGCAACAACACTTTGAGTTTAAGTAGAAAAGAGGAAGTACATGTAGATATTTTGTTTCATTATCTTTCTTTCTTGTTAGCTAATGAGCTTAGTATTCTGAAGTTAAAATTGCTTGTGTTTACAAGGAAGATGCATGATTGTTTCTATCACATGTATATTTGTTTGTTTCCCTCAACTCTTATGGTTGCTACCCGACCTTGCTAGCCAAAGACCTGTACTGAGAGGGAATGCTTCTCATACATCCAAACCCTTAAACCAAACCCATGCCATTTGTGTCCACCATAACTACCTACTATGTGGTATTTTGCGCCACTCCAAGTAAATACTTCATGTGCTACCTTTTAAACGATTCAAACCCTGTTACCCCTTAATTGTGTCAATGTTTTATACCTCATGAGGAAGTATGTGGTGTTTTATCTTTCAATCTTGTTGGGCGGATTTTCACCAATGGACTAGCAGCACATCCGCTTATCCAATAATTTTGCAAAAGAGCTGGCAACGGGGTTCCCAGTCCCAATTAATAACTTTCATTAAGAATTCTCTTCACATGTTTTGCCCTGATTTATCAGTAAGCAACTTAATTTTGCAATAGACACTCCTCCATGGTATGTGAAATGTTGGAAGGCACCCGAGGATTCGGTTAGCCATGACTTGTGAAAGCAAAGGTTGGTGGGAGTGTCATCCATAAATAAAACTAAAATACATGTGTAAACAAAAGATAAGAGGGATGATCTACCTTGCTGGTAGAGATAACGTCCTTCATGGGAGCTGCTCTTGGAAGGTCTGTTTGGCAAGGGGGTTAGAGTGCCCACTACCATTCGTTGACAACAACAAACACCTCTCAAAATCTTACTTTTATGCTCTTTATATGATTTAAAAAATTAAAAAGCTCTAGCACATGATTTAATCCCTGCTTCCCTCTGCGAAGGGCCTATCTTTTACTTTTATGTTGAGTCAGTAAACCTATTTCCCTCTATCTAAAGCAAGCAATTGATTTGTTGTGATCCAACCATTTATATTATGACCTATTTAATCATGCCTTTTATTCTTCCTTGTTTAGTACAAATTTTATCTGAATGAATATGACTTTGAAGGCTATCAATGATTATGAGAAGATTGTTATGATTAAGGATGTAAGCTCTGCCATATAAGTTCTAATATAAAGGCTTTGCTCAGAAGATAAGTACAATCTGTTAATAGTTCTTTGACCAAGAACAAAGTTTGCCATAACCAATTGTGATTTCCTATGCGCCTTTATTTGTGATCTCTCTTTACTTATTTCAAGTTGAGTTATATGAGGAAGATGCTTACTAGAATGTCTTGTGTGAATTAATAAATGTGATGCTTCTTGTCCGTATTTTATTTATCAACTCTTCACTCCATAAACATGTGGTCTTGTTTATCGAGCTCGGCTTCGCTTGGGGACAAGCGAGGTCTAAGCTTGGGGGAGTTGATACGTCCATTTTGCATCACTATTTTATATCATAATTTACTTGTTATTCATTGATATATTTCATATTTAGAGATGATACTTATGTTATTTCACTTATTTTGCATGTTTCATGATTATTGGAGAATTATTCACCGGAGTCAGGATTCTGCTGGAAAAAGCACCGTCAGAATGCAATATTTCTGGAGATCAACAATTGACGAAAATTACACCGAAGATCTTATTTTTCCATAATAATGAGCCAGCCAAAAGGAGGAGCCGAGGAGGGCCGCCATGGCCCCCCACATAGGCCGGCGCGGGGCCTGCCCTGGCCGCGCCGCCTTGTGGGGAGGGGGCCCACAGCCCCTCTCGGCCTCCTCTCTTTCGCGTACTTCATCTACCCGAAAAACTAAGGCACGGGGGATAAGCGAGAAGAGACACAACCGCCTCTGCGGGGCGAAGAAACACCAAAGAGAAAAGAGCTCTCCGGCGGGCAGGAATCCGCCGGGGAAATTCCCTCCCGGAGGGGGAAATTGTCGCCATCGTCACCGTAATCGAGCTGGACTTCATTGGGATCATCATCATCATCTCCACCATCGACACCGCCATCTCCACCGTTGCACCTCGTCTCCGCTGTAACATCTAGGGTTGAATCTTGAGTATTTCATAGGGGAAACTCTCCCGGTATTGATTACTACTTGTTATTGATGCTATTGAGTGAAACCATTGGATCAAGGTTTATGTTCAGATTGTTATCCATCATCATATCACCTCTGATTATATTCCATATGATGTCTCGTGAGTAGTTCGTTTAGTTCTTGAGGACATGGGTGAATTCTAAATGTTAGTAGTGAACTATGTTGAGTAATATTTAATGGTTCGATATTTAAGTTGTGGTGTTATTCTTCTAGTGGTGTCACGTGAACATCGACTACATGATACTTCACCTTTATGGGCCTAGGGGAGTACATCTTGTATTCGTTTGCTAATTGTGGGGTTGCCGGAGTGACAGCAACCTGAATCCCCGTTGGTATATCGATGCAGGAGGGATAGCAGGATCTCAGAGTTTAAGGCTGTGGTTATATTTATCTTAATTACTTTCTTGTATTTGCGGATACTTGCAAGGGGTTTAATCACAAGTATGTATTAGTCCTAGGAAGGGCGGTGCATTAGCATAGGTTCACCCACACAACACTTATCAAAACAATGAAGATTAATCAACTATATGAAGCGAAAGCACTAGACTAAATTGCTGTGTGTCCTCAAGAACGTTTGGTCATTATAAGTAAACAAACCGGCTTGTCATTTGTGCTAAAAAGAATTGGGCCACTCGCTGCAATTGTTACTCTCGCATTTTACTTACTTGTACTTTATTCATCTGCTATATCAAAACCCCCTGAAAACTTGTCTGTGAGCATTTACAGTGAATCCTTCATCGAAACTGCTTGTCAACACCTTCTGCTCCTCGTTGGGTTCGACACTCTTATTTATCGAAAGTACTACGATACACCCCCTATACTTGTGGGTCATCAGGGATATCGTTGCGTCAAAAACAACACCGGCTTTCGCAACGTGAGGCCGCGTCATTCCAACATTGGGTCGTGGAGATAATATAGGATGAGCAGTGATACGTCTCAAACGTATCTATAATTTTTGATGCTCCATGCTTGTTTTACACCAATTCATATATGTTTTGCTCATACTTCGGTGCAGTTATATAAATTTTTTGGCACTAACCTATTGACAAGATGCCATAGTGCTAGTTCCCTGTTTTCTGTTGTTTTGTATTTCAGAACAGTTGTACAGGAAATATTCTCGGAATTGGACGAAACAAAAGTCAAAGATCTTATTTTTCTGTAACAAAGACGAAGTCCGGAGGAGAGACGAAGGGGGGCCACAGGGTGGCCAGACCATACCTAGGGGCGGCATGGCCTTGGCCCGCGCCTAGGGGTGATCTGGGGACACCATGCCTCCACCGACCTCGCCCTTCCGCCTTTATAAAGCTCCCGACGCAAAAACCCTAGATCAATCGGCCTCCATCCATGAAAATTTCCGTAGCTCCGCCGCAATCACAGACAAGATTCGGGGGACATAAGTGTCTGTTCCGGCACCCTGCCGGGGCGAGGAATTGCCCCCGGAGCCATCTCCATCGACTCCACCACCATCTTCATCGCCGTTGCCCAACGATGAGGAGTGAGTAGTTCTCCCCCGAGGCTGAGGGCTTTACCGGTAGCTATGTGGACTATCCATCTCTCCATGGTATGATCTTTATGTGATCATGAGCTTTGTAATCTAGTTGAATAAGTAGATGTTATTCTTCAACTATTGTGCTACTCAAGTGGTTTTATTACGTGATCTCCGGGGACACCTTGTCCAACGGTGTGAAGGTGACAGTGTGCACACCGTGTTTGTTTCTTATGCTTAATTTGTATACTTATGAATTATGGTGAATAGTTAGTACCATCTTTGTATGCGTAAAGTGACAACATGGGGTGTTCATAGATTGGGAATGCGAACTTTAAGGAATGCTTATGCAGGCCTACGCAGTGAATTTGTGTTTATTATAAAACCGGAGAGTGGTCCAGAGTAGCGTAGTGAAGTGATATTATCTATGTATTCGATTATGGTATCATTGTTGAGAGTGTCCACTAGTGAAAGTATGATCCCTAGGCCTTGTTTCCAAGCATTGAAACACCGTTTACAACCAGTTCTGCTACATGTTTTCTTGCTGCTATTTTTATTTCAGATTGCAATTACTACTTACAATCATCCATATTACTTGTATTTCACCATCTCTTCGCCGAACTAGTGCACCTATACACCTGACAAGTGTATTGGGTGTGTTGACCTCTACTTCCCTGAGTTTGATAAATCTTGGGTGATCCACTTAAGAGAAACTTATTGCTGTTCTACAAACCTCTGCACTTGGAGGCCCAACACTGTCTACAAGAATAGAAGCGTGCGTAGACATCAAGCTCTTTTCTGGCGCCGTTGTCGGGGAGGTAAGCTAAAAGGTACTCACATCCTCTGGCTACTAAGTCTTTTAGTTGCTGGTGAGTGCTCGAAGTTGTTTCCTTTAGATTCTGCAATTACATATTTTTGTTTCTAGTTTTTATTTTCACTAGTTATGCTTAATGAAAAACAAAAAAAATAGAGAGCTTTATAGTATTTATCTTAAGTTAGGACATGAGGTGTTTGAAGAGAAAATTAAAAAACCTATGGAACTTTACTTGGATGCTGGTAGCAATGTTATTAATATGAATTCTTTGAACACCATTATTGCTAATGCTATGGAAAATTCTAAGCTTGGGGAAGCTAGTTTTTATGAAAATGATCTTTTTAGTTTCCCAGCTTTAGAGGAGGAAATTTGCTATGATGATACTATGCCTCCAATATATGATGATTACAATGATGATTATGTTATTTTTAGTCCATCTACTATTGAGGAGAAAATTAATTATGACTACAATATGCCTCCTATATTTTATGATTATGGTGATGAGAATAATAATGATAGCTATTTTGTTGAATTTGCTCCCACTACATTTAATAAGAATGACTATGCTTATGTGGGGAGTAATAATTATTTCATGCATGTGGCTCATGATAAGAATGCTTTATGTGATCGTTATATTGTTGATTTTATTCATGATGCTACTGAAAGTTATTATGAGAGAGGAAAATATGGTTGTAGAAGTTTTCATGGTACTAAAACATCTCTCTATATGCCGAAAGTTTGAAGTTACTCTTATTTTATTTTCTTATGCTTGTCACTTTGTTTTTGGTGGATTTGCTTGTGTACAAGATTCCTATGGATAGCAAATGGGTTAGACTTAAATGTGTTTCATATTTGCTCCTTGATGCTCTCTTTTGCTTCAATTCGTATTTCTTATATGAGCATCTTATCAAATTACTGCGCCTAGCTGAAAGGCGTTAAATAAAAGCACTCTTGCGAGATAACACATGTTTTATTTCTGTAATTTTTATTTTGTTGAGTCTTAGAAGTTATTACCTCCGTAATAACCTCTTCTTATCATTTTTTTCATTTTTGTGCCAAGAATAGTCTCTAATAGGAAGAAAGTACGATTTTGGGAAGTTGCTATCCTGAAAACAGATTCTGTGCTGTCACCAATAAAATTCGTATAAATAGCTAGAGCGGAATTTTGAGCTGCCAGTTTTTGTACATATGCCCAGGTTATTATCTAACTTTCGTTAGTTGAACACTTTTCGATATTAGCAATAGAAGATTTCCGAAAAAATCGAGCTTTACCTGTTGTTCTGTTTTGACAGATTTCTGCCACTATTTTCATTTCCCTCTCAATCTCTTTCTTTTTGAGTTCTTTTGATCAAAGAGCTTTTTGAAGAGTTGCTACAGTAGCTAATTCTTTAATAGATGTTTGATATATGTTAGAACTGAACCCAATTGGATTTGTTTATTTTGATTGTACTAATGCTGCTAATAAAAAATTGTGTGAAGTTTTGTATGAAGGAAGTTTTCAAGTGTAGGGAGAGAAGAATGATGTGATGAGATGGAGAATGGACAAAAGCTCAAGCTTGGGGATGCCCATGCACCCCAAGAAATATCCAAGTGGTACAAGCGTCAAAGCTTGGGGATGCCCAAGGCATCCCCTCTTCATCAACAAGCAACATGTCATCTCTCTATGCGGAATATTTTTATTTCTTCATACGCTATGTGTTGTTCTTGGAGCGTCTTTATTTTTGTTTTTTGTTTTTTGTTTTTTTTCTGCATAATATGGTTGGATCCTAGCATTCTTGTGTGGGAGAGAGACACTCTTCGTTTTAATTGCATAGAACACTCTAGTTTTTGTTCTTATTATTCTGCAAGTGTTCTAGTTGGCTAGTACTGCGTTTAGCTCTTGTTCTTTCATTCTTATTTTGTTTAGAGCTCGTTAGTATTCTTTATTATGTATGATTAGCTCTCTCGTCCATATTGTTTTTCATCTTTGAGAGCTATTTCAAATAAGTTAATTGGTGTTGGAGACGAGTAAAATGTTTCATGCTTATAGTGATGCAAAATGAAGCTTGTACTGTGGCATAGACTTTGGCATGTCATGTTGGGTGTTATTCTTGTCATATGCTTAGTATTTATTGTTGTATCATGACTTGTCTCAAATAGCTGAGAGTGCATAATGTGCTATTGAAAGAATCATGTGTTGTTTCCATCATACAAAGCATAATATTGTGGTATTCTCCTTTGATGATTTATTGGGTTGACTTGGCACATGCATATACCATGTTATGAATATAACCAGTCAACTAAAGCCTCTATGATCATTTAGTTTTTGACTTGTAATATCACTTTATGCTTTGATTGATAATGTTTTGTCGCTATGCACGATTTATAGCCATTATTGCTCTCTTAGTTGGTCGCTCCCAATCTTTTGCTAGCCTTCGCCTGTACGGATTATGAGCTCTACTCGTGCATCCAACCACCAAAAACCAAAGTTTTCCAATTGTGTCCACCATATTTACCTATTAGGATTGTTGCTATTCCAAGTATATTCGTCATGTTCTTATTTATCTTCCAAATTAAATTTTGGCATGAGAAATTAGTTAGTAAAGCTCTCACGAACTTGATGGCACATTTACTTTCTTGCACTTAATAAACTTGATCATTGTGACTATATTATGATGTTTATATGTTTGCAAATTGCAAGTTGGGAGTTAGCACAACCATGTTTTCATGGGGAACACTTTAAACATTGCACTTATTCATATTTAGTTGATGTCATGTTTTTTTTGTTTATGGATGCCTAGCGGTGCGAAATAAAATGGAAACTTGTAAGTCCATGGAGTTTGTATATGTGTTAGAGAAACGCCTGGGCCGCTAATCTAAGCCATGCATCATTCATGGTGGAAATTTACAACGAACCATAGTGGGCATTCTTTGAAGCATCTTCAATAAAAGTTATACCCGTAGTAAATTAAAATTTTGCTGAGATGTTCATCGTCTGTTTGTCTTGTCATTTTGGTATGGGAATGCTCCTATATCATGGGGTAGGAGGTACCCCGGTTGTGTTTCTCGATGATACACGTATACTTACAATGACAAGAACTTATTTGGGACCTAAGTTGAGTAGCATGAGGTTTAGGTACTCGTATTCAAGGGGCATCAGATTTTCAACTTGTGATTTGTCAAGCATATAGCTCATATTTGCCATCACATTAAATTTAACCATTCAAGATGCTTATGATAGGAGTAATGAGAGCTCAAATCTAACGAGTACCATACTTTTTGGAAGCTTTATAAAACTTGTTAATCTTTCTTACTCTCCAAAGAGTCTTTCTTTTACTTTTATGTTGAGTCTCTATCTTCTGCTTTATGCACCAATTAAGTGAGCATAGTTGTCATTTTTAGTGCAATGTGCATAGTCCCAAAATTATTATTGATTGATTCATGATTATGCTACTGCTTGTTCCTAAATTACTTGTATCTAGTCACCCTTTGAACTTTAAAGGTTTCCTATCATTTATGTTTTGCTACTTCATAAAGGACATGTTGAGTACCACTTTGCTATGTTTTCTCTATGCTCATAACAAACAGTTGCTTTCAATGCACTATTATTCATGATCCTTTGTTTGAGTTACTTTTCATGTTATAACATAGTTGTTAAGTTCTGTTGTTAGAATTATATCTATCATGCCTATGTTTAGAGTACTTTGATCCCAGCTCACAATGCTTTACAATGCTTGATCAAGATTGTGTTGGCTGCATGTCACCTCAAAAATTATTTTTTTATCACTTACCTACTCGAGGACGAGCAGGAGTTAAGCTTGAGGATGCTAGATACATCTCAAACGTATCTATAATTTTTGATGATCCATGCTTATTTTACACCAATTCATATATGTTTTGCTCACACTTCGTTGCACTTTTATACATTTTCCGGCACTAACCTATTGACAAGATGCCACAGTGCCAGTTCCCTGTTTTCTGCTGTTTTGTATTTCAGAAAAGTTGTACAGGAAATATTCTCGGAATTGGACGAAACAAAAGTCGAAGATCTTATTTTTCCATAATGAAAACAAAGTCCGGAGGAGAGACGAAGGGGGGCCACAGGGTGGCCAGACCATGCCTAGGCGCGGCCTGGCCCTAGCCCGCGCTTAGGGGTGGTCTGGGGCCACCCATCCTCCACCGACCTCGCCCTTTCGCCTATATAAAGTTCCCGATGCAAAAACCCTAGATCAATTGGCCTCCATCCACGAAAAGTTCCGTAGCTTCACCGCCATCGCAGATAAGATTCAGGGGATATAAGTCTCTGTTCCGGCACCCTGCCGGGACGGGGAATTGCCCCCGGAGCCATCTCCATCGATTCCACCGCCATCTTCATCGCCGTTGCTGACTTCCACGATGAGGAGTGAGTAGTTCTCCCCCAAGGCTGAGGGCTTTAACGGTAGCTATCTGGACTATCCATCTCTCCATGGTACGATCTTTATGTGATCATGAGCCTTGTAATCTAGTTGAATAAGTAGATGTCATTCTTCAACTATTGTGCTACTCAAGTGGTTTTATTATGTGATCTCCGTGAACACCTTGTCCAACGGTGTGAAGGTGACAGTGTGCACACCGTGTTTGTTTTTTATGCTTAATTTATAGAAATACTTTTGAGTTGTGGTTACTAGTTAGTACCATCTTTGTATGCTTAAAGTGACAGCGTGGGGTGTCCATAGATTGGGAATGCGAACTTTAAGGAATGCTTATGCAGACCTATGCAGTGAATTTGTGTTTATTATCAAACCGGAGAGTGGTTCAGAGTAGCGTAGTGAAGTGGTAATATCTATGTATTCAATTATGATATCATTGTTGAGAGTGTCCACTAGTGAAAGTATGATCCCTAGGCTTTGTTTCCAAGCATTAAAACACCGTTTACAACCAGTTCTGTTACATGTTTGCTTGCTGCCATTTTTATTTTAGATTGCAATTACTACTTACAATCATCCATATTACGTGTATTTCACTATCTCTTCGCCGAGCTAGTGCACCTATACACCTGACAAGTGTATTGGGTGTGTTGGGGACTCAAGAGACTTCTTGTATCGTAATTGCAGGGTTGCTTGAGAGGGATATCTTTGACCTCTACCTCGTTGAGTTCGATAAACCTTGGGTGATCCACTTAAGGGAAACGTGACAAATCTCTGCACTCGGAGGCCGAACACTATCTGCAAAAATAGAAGCGTGCGTAGACATCAAGCAGCGGTGGTAGCTGGGAACTTCCCCTTCGTCGAAGCTCGCCGCCGTCGAGTGGAGGTTCTGTCGCCCACGCGCTGAGTTGAATTTTGTGGTTGAAACTCCAATGGGAGGTTTGATTTGGTGCACATATCAAAAGTGTGGAAATGAAAATGTATCCAAAGTGTCAAACTATGTGCCGAAGTCGAATTTCATGTTTGAAATTTGTCGAAGTATCAACTTTTGAATCTTTTTGTCGATGCCCTATTTTGCATCATATGAAACGTAGCCAGATCCTTATTTCACGATACATGGAACACGTGCCAGAAATTTTGTGCTATAATATCCTGGAAAAAAGTACTCTATAACTGCTTTTGGAATAGATAAAATACTTTGTATTAATTCAGAAACTCAATTCGGCTCCCGGGTGCGTATGATCCCTCTACCACAAAAACATATTTTCAAGTGTTAAAAAATTGAGACAAAAAAATTTACATGTACATCTCCATAACATATGTGTATTCGTCAAGTTTCATGAAAAAATGATATTTTTTGTAGTCTAAGCGAAAAAGAGAAAATTTATCTTGCGACAAGTCTTTGTTTCAGCACCGAATTTTGTCTTTTTTACACACGCCACATGACATGTCGATTTTTCATGAAACGACTTTGTAAGCGCGGAGCACATGAAGATGTACGTGCGAAATTTTTGTTTCAATTTTTTTGACGTTTTAAAATGTGTCTAACATGTATTTCAAGATAAAGGGAGCATACGCTCCCATGTGCCAAAACATCACTCCCTAATTAATTTATATTTGTAGTCCTACTTTGATATTAAATGTACTTCCTCTGTTCCAGTTTACAGGACTTGCGCGTATTCTTAGGTTGTCTATTGAGCCATAAAAAATTAATTATATAATATAAAAATTATATCATTAGAAAGTAGAACATCTAAACTTTCCAATAATTTATATTTTGTAATATACATCTTGGATTATGTTGATGAAATTTTTTATGACTAGAAATACGTGCAAACCCTACGAACCGGGATGAATGTAGCATTTATAGATATGTTTGTATCTAAAAAAAAGTTAGTTTAAGACAGAGGGAGTAAAGGCATGTATAATGGTTAGGGCATCTCCAACGAGCCGACGTATTTCAGACGTCCAAAATGTCTGGTTGTGTCCGTTTGCGTCGGTACGTGGACGCCATGCGGCCCAGGACAACCGTTTGTGTCGGGGGTATCCCCAGCGGTGCGGACACATTTTTTTAGTGGAGACAACGTCAAGGTCGTTAATGGCGGTTTAAAGTCCCGTCAGGCCTGTCGCTAGCGATTACCGGTTCCCGCGCGACGACGGTCGTTCTCGCGCTTGCCCAACACATTGGCGCGTTTCGCACGAGCGGGAAACGACCTGCGCAGTAACATCGTTTCCCGCCCCACCGTGGCTATATATGGTGGACACCGGTGGGGGTGACGGGCACACCTCAAGCTAAATCCTAGCATCCATCCATGGCCGAGCACAACCTTAGCTGTGATCAGGTTGTTCAGATGTGCCGCCAAGCCCATCCGGAGGAGGAGAAGCAGCTAGTCGCTAACGCATTTCAGGCCGAGCAGCTGGACCTGGAGGCGGCGCAGGTTGCGAAGGCGGCAGAGCGCACGCAAGGGCGTGAGCGCCTCGCGGCGGCCAGGGCGAAAATCACCGATGCCAGGGCCGAGCTTGCCGACGCAAGGGCGGCGCTCGCGGAGGCGCGGGCTGCGATGGCGGCCCCTCCGGCGGCCCCACTTGCGGACGCCGTCATCCACGACATCGCCAACGACGACGACGACGTACCCAGCCGCTTCGAGTGCGCCGGCGACCAACATGTTCTGCTCGTGTCCTTTGAGACCCTAGCTAGGGACGCCCTGTGTCGTTAGGCTTGAGCAGCGGAGGAGGAAGCCCACAGCTATGCGATCGTGATACGTTGCAAACGTATCTATAATTTTTGATGCTCCATTATTATTGTTGTGGGTATACTTTATGGATATATCAACAACATGGCCTGGATCCGGCAAGCCCAGGTGGCCCACAGACGGTGATGGTGGCATGTGGCCCATCGGGCGGCCCAGTTGCTGTTGATCGTGAAGGATGAAGTCCAGTCCAGGAACGAGGAGCCGGATCCCAACCGACCTACAAAGGAGGCCGGATCCGTGGAGGCCCATAAAGTATCCGGATCCAGCACGACCAAGAGGGAAGGAGGATCCTTGACGTACACGGCAAGATATTGTACCGTAGTTAGGCAACTTGTATTCTGGCTAGGACTCTCCATGTAAACCCTAGATCCATGCGTCTATATAAGCCGGATCCCGGGAGCCCTAGAGGCACAACCACAACCATTGTAACAACGCGCAAGCGCCCAGATAATTCTAGACAAGCAGCAGTAGGCCCTGTCATCGTGCAGGTGTTCCGAAGCTGGGTAACCCGCCTACCACCGTCCCGTGTGCACTCCGCCCTATGGCCCCTACTTCTTATCCCCCTCGTGAGGATCCCTCCTCCGGGGTACCGTCGATTTGGCAACGACAGTTGGCGCCCACCGTGGGGCCTGAGGCGTCTGGAGGCCGGAACCGGGAGGGCTCCGCCATGGGAAGCTACGACGACTCGATCGCTGTGGGGCGTGTACTTTACGCCGGGAATTTTCCGATCGTCCCTCCGGATGAATTCTGGATTCCGGCTAAGTCAAACCCCGTCAAGCTCTCCATCGTCCCAATCGGCGGCATCCACATCTTCATCGGCGAGACCGTCGATTCCGACGGAAACGCACTGGTAAGTAACGCTGACGCGTCCGCCGCTGAGCAGGACGCCGTCGCGAAGATCCGATCTGAGTCGCAGGAGCTTCCTAAGGAAGATTCCGCCTTAGATCTGAAAAAATCAAAACCCACCCAATCCGCCCCTGAGCAGGAGAAAACGGTAGAAGACCAATGCAGATCCGCCTGGGTCTCCCAGGTGTTAGAGAAGCAAAGGTGTCACTTCGTGCACTTCTTGGCCCATACCGCAGGAGACGCCCTCCACCAGGACGAGGCCGATCCTTTGCAGGTTGGGGCACCCGGAAACAACGTCGCTCCGGATCTGCAAGAAGCAGTCGGAGACAGCGATACTCTGGGCCAAGAAGAAGCCGGAAACCATGAGGAGTCAATCCTCGATAACCTGAGCCCAGATTCCGACGATGCCTCCTCAATAGGCACAGAAGAATACAATCGCTTGACGAAGGAGCTCAAGATCGGGGAAGAAGCTGATGGTGCCTCATCCATGGATACAGAAGAATTCAACCGCAAGCTCGAGGAACTCGGAGGCGGTGAGCAAGCTGACGTAGAATCCGCCCAGCCAATGCAGGTTCTAGCAACCGTAGCACCGCTGGATCAGCAGGAAACGAAAGACGAAGACTCCACCTCCGACCCAGGACCATCCAACGTGAGGCCTTCCCTGAACCGGGCGCGACCACGAGAGGATGTCCTGTCACCAGAAGAGATGGTCGAGCAGGCAGGCATGGGTGCAATTGCACACTCCGCGATTCTCAACAAACCAATAACTCCCGAGGAGGCTGCAGATCTGGAGGCCTTAGAAGCCAAAAGGCAGGAGATGCGGCAACGACTCAGAAATTTGCCGGGACCGCAGCCGCAATGCTAGAAGAAAGAACCTTAGCTGCAAACTTTGTGGACCACTCCCCGAAGAAGGATCGCGAGGTCGACGAAATGCCGGCGACGATCAAGAAGCTCCGAAAGGAATGGGAGGAAAGGGTAGCCTGTGCGCAGGAGGAGGTTGATAGGATCGCTCGAGAAGCCATCCCTCCCCGCAAGATTACCTTTGCAACACCCACAGAGCAACAACCGCTCACAACTCCGAAGGATAACATGAAGAAGGCTGCGGAGCTCCTGAAAAAGAAGGACGAGGAGATTGACATCAACTACGTCCGGAAGCTCGTCGCTTCAGCAATGCAGCAACAAAGCAAGGAAGATACTTCGCGCAGGTTGGAATCCAATCCGGATCATTGCGTATCCACCGCGCAGAAGGACGCCATAGCAAGTCAACACCGTGATGGCGAGTCGCACACCGGATCCACAGAGCGCCGGAGGAAAGTCAGAGAACATCCAAATCCAATTCCGGTGCCCTCGGATTCAACCCCGAAAAATCTGGCAAAGGGAAAGGATCCGATGTATACTGGCAGAGACAAGTACCGTGTTCCATCACCACCACCCCGAGCTTCACGTCCTCCGCTACCCCCTCGACGTCGCAGTCCTGCCGGAAACACCAGGCCTCATGGGCCAGGTGGAATCAACATCCGCGACAACATGCCGCCTCCTAGGGACAGGAGCAGGGAGCGTACGCCGGAGCCACGCAGGAGCCGGAACCAAGACCGCGAGCCTGAGCCTCGTCGGAATCAAGAACGCGAGCCCGAGTCTCGCAGAAGCCAAGGGCGCGAGCCGTTACCTAGGAGGAGCCGGAACGAAGAGCGCGCGCCTGAGCCTCGCAGGAGTCGGAACGACGCAGGTGACCACCACCAAGAGGAAGGGAGCCACCGAAGCCGGAGCCAGCCGCGGGAGCAGCGCCGAGAGTCCGAAGGCGGAAGATCATCTTACAGGCCCCCTCGTAGATCTCCCTCGCCACCACCCAGTGGAGGCGGAGGTGGAGGCGGAGGCGGAGGCCGGAGATCCCGTTCCCGCTCAAGGTCACCCGGCGGCGGTCCTCGCGATGCTCGGGAGCGCCTCAACGAGTACAGATCCGACTACATTGGTCCAAGGTGCTTTGGTCGGATGATCCGAGAGGAACCAAAGCCAAGAAGCTTGAACCTTAAGCTACCTGGAAACCTGAAGCATTATGATGGCAGCGAGAGGCCGGATACCTGGATCGAGGATTACTACAATGCAGTAACCTTTGCCGGAGGAACCCCGAATATAGCCTGCCGCATGCTCCAGTTGACAAAGGATTAACTTGTCAATGCCTACAGATTGTAGACTAGGGTTTTGCTAGAAGTAGAGGGCAAGTAGATCTCGAAGGTTTAGGCGAAAAGTACTCGGCGATTATGAAAACTAGGGTTATGTTGACAGTCGATTCGATCCTTTCTTTGTCCCTCGACTCCCCCTTATATAGGAGGTGGAGCCGAGGGTTTCGTATTGTACAAGTTACAGAGTCCGGGACGGTTTCTAACTCATCCCGCCAGATTACAAATAACACTTCCTATTACAACTCTAGCTTTCCTTAATACACCTTGGGCTCCCGAATCTTCTTATTCTTCGGATAGTGGGCCTTCAGTAAATCCCGGGTACTATCTATGGCAGGCCCATTTGGGGTGCCTATGTCAGTAGCCCCCGAGATTTTGCTTGAACCGTAGAGTCAGGGAAAATCTCTCCCGTTTATTTTTGTTCGAGAGCTTTTATTCATACTCCACATAAAATTCTATATTGTACAGGGATAATGGTAGTTGGGGCTAGTTCATCTGACGGATCAGGTACTAGTTAACTGCTCTAGTGGCAATCCGCAAAAACCTACTTCAAGATCACGTCCCCGGACATGATCTCGGGATACTGGTGTAAACTTCGACGAGTGCCGCTTAAGGTCTTACCATTCGTCGGGTCCCGAGTCAAATTTATCGGGTACCTAACGCGTCCGTTAGGATTTTTCTTCGTATCTCGTTGATACGGATAAAAGTAGCAGAGCGCAGTCTTTGGCGATGCCACGCCCAGCGAACGGATCCGGGGTCTTACCTTCGCAAATTTGCGGCATTCAGAAATTGATCGCAACTTTGGCATTCTGAGAATATATTGTCGAGTGCTTTTCGCCTTTGGAATAGCACATTTTATTGAGTCATATTTATGACTTTATTTTGTCTTCCCGATGGGAATATATGTAGAGTTATTTGTGTAACTCGAAATATACTCACTTTTTTTTTCTTTATTTCTGATCAAATTCATCGGGTACGCGAACAGCGTTCCCGATGGGAGTAGCCCCGAGGCTACGGCCAAGAACTTGTGCTTGGGTGTAGGCTCCACTGATTAGCATCCTTTGCCGCTATATTTATGATCCTTCTCGATTTTTTATATTTATCGGGTGCGCGACCAGCGCTCCCGATGGGAGTAGCCCCCGAGGCTATGAACAAATTCTTGAATTTGGTCATAGGCTCTCGCCATTGCTATATTGTCATACTCGAAATTTTCTATTTTTTCAAAGTAGCCCCGAGCATTTGGGCAAAAACTTTGTATTTGATCAAAGGCTCCAATGAGTAGTCGAATAATTTACCCCGTCGCCATTCTCTTTTTGTTTTGCGTGTCGACAAACTTTCCCTTGTCAAAATCTCTTCACCTCTATGAATAGCCGAAATTTTTTCTCGCTTCGTGGGTCCATTTTTCTCACCACGTTGACACGTCGTGCAAGTGGGGGACACACGTCCTCCGCTTTCCTGGCGCACGTTCCGTAACCTCGTCAATGTTGAAATACTAATTTGCCCTTGTTGCCACGTGGTAATCATCTCCTTCATTCTTTCTTCATCCAACGGTTCCGTCGGTTCACCGCACCTCTATATAAGATCTCCTTCTTCTTCCTCGAGCACTTCCGCTCGCGCCGTTCTCTGCTCTCCGCTGCAAAATCTCCCCTTGCGCTCCCACTGCTGCCAAAGCTCTTCTCTTCGCAGCTGCTCGCCATTGCCATTGTTGATGCCACCGCGTCGCTTAACCGAGCACGGCACTCCCGATTCTTCCATGGCCGCCGCGGATCTAGGAACTGCGGAGTGGGAGAGGTCCAAGATCACAAACCAAGACCTGAACCTCCTGAAGAAACCGGGAATCACCACGAAACCCAAAGCGGTTTGCTTCCCCGACGAAGAAAGCTACCCAGCCCCCCAATGGGGTACCGGGTAAGTTTTGTCGACCATCTCATCCGTGGTTTATCCACCCCCATCCATCCTTTTCTCCGTGGGCTACTCTTTGTCTACGGTCTCCAGCTTCACCACCTCACGCCAAACTCAATCCTCCACATTTCTATTTTCATCACGCTTTGTGAAGCCTTCCTTGGCGTCTCACCCAATTGGGCGCTTTGGAAGCGCATTTTCTTCTGTCGCCGCAATGGCTCTCCCAATGTCGCCTATAATATAGGCGGCGTTGTTATTTCTATTCGTTCCACTGCTGATTACTTCGACGTCAAGCTCCACGACTCCGTTCAAGGTTGGCGCAAGAGGTGGCTATACATTCGGGAAGAAAACGATGGCTGCCTCGAGGATAATATTCCTCCTTTTGACGGTGCCGAAAAAATTCTTCGTCGCCGTTCTCGGGATGCGAGAGGCTACCGAGGAAGAAAGAACTTCGACTGAAGCCCTGATGACTCGCATCCATGAGTTGCAAAATACTCGCGGCAAAGAATTGTCAGGTATCCAGATTATAGTGTATTTCCTTAAGAGTAGAGTTCAGCCTCTTCAAGCCCGCAAATTTCCTCTCTGGAAATATACTGGCAACGAAGACGTGGATCGGTCTGTCGGTGGATTTGGAAGTCAAGGACCTGGAGAGGCTTGTCCGAAAAATCACCTCCCTCAGCAAAAAAGATTCCATCCCTTCTTCTTGTCGCGTAAAACCATACGAGCGCCACCCATGCACTTCCTAAGGTAAACATTGTCGCGCAATTTTCTTCGCCTTGCTGTTTTGCATTGTTTGCTTCGTTCTGATATCCTTCCCTCTTTTTGGACAGAATCATCCAAATCTTGTTTCACTTCCTCCTCTTCCTGAAGGTGGGGAAGTCGAAGAAAGGACCGTTATCTCTAATGATAACCAAGAGGCCTCCTCTTTTGTGAATGAACCCGCAGATTCTCGAAAATCTGCGGGATCTCGTCGAAAAGATGCCGCTTACGAAGACACTACATCGGCCCAATCTCCTCCTCCTGCTTGATTCTCCAAAGAACAAAAGGAAGAGGGGTGATGTCGAAGATTCCGGGACTTCTAAACCCGAAGAAGCTGCTCCTTTACCGCAAAAGGCAGCTTATGACCCATATCTTGCGAGTATCATCAGTTCGTAAGTTCCCTCTTTTATTTTCCTATTCGAAGAATTTTTGCTTGCCTTGCTTTTTACACTGCCACCCTTTTGCAATAGTGATGATGACGAGGAAACGCCAACTGCGGATGTGGCTGCTCGAACGAGTATGTCACATACCCTAGTTATTTCAAGCCACGAGTTGAAGGAGAGGAATCCTCGCCTCCTCAACAAAACATCGGCGCTTCTACTCCTCCTTCTAGCCCCCGAGCCCCTTCACCGAAAAGGGCAAGGACGGAGATTGTCTCGGAGCCTACTCTCCAATTGAGTAGCTCTTCGAACCTTCTCATGGAAGATGTAAGTTCTTTACTTTTTTCTCAGTGTTTATGTTTTCTTTGTTTGCTTCTGCGTATCACTATATTTTTCTCATACCCCCATTCTATCTTTGTCCTCTTGCTTTTATAGCCTGTGATCAAGGATCTTCTTCGCATCGGTGCCCAATTTGTTGGGTACCGTGAATATGCAAATAAAGCTGAAGGTAATGCTCTGCTCCTTCTTTTTGCCTCTGTTCTTTTGTTCCTTCATTGTTGTCGAGATTTGTAACTATATTTATTTTCCATTGTAGAAAAACTGGCGGAAGCCAATGATCGTGCCAATACACTTGCTCAACAATTAGAGCAAAGTGAAAAGGCTCGCAAAAAGGCTGAGTCAGATGCTATTGATGCACGAGCAGAGGCTGATAAAGCCAAGGCTGACGCTGCTGGTGTCGAAGATCTCGAAAGAGGCTTCACACCGCTGAAACTTCCCCGAGCGATCACATAGCCGCCCGGTCCGCTCGCGAGGAGGCGATCCGTAAGCGTTTAACGACGCGAGTCGCCGCTTCGTAGGTAAGTACCACTCATTATTCTTTTGTATTTTCTTCTCTCGCACTCGTTTGTTGCTCAATTTTTCTTTCTTGACAGCTAGAACAGCTCAAGAATTTCAACTTGATGAACCCGCCAATGATTCTCTTCTTGACGCCCTTTCACTCCTTGAAGTTCATGGATCGAGAGGCACGCGAAGGCATTGATCAAGCTAAAGCGGGGTTGTCGCGGCTTTTCCCTTATTTCTTCCCCAAGAAAGAGGAACCCGCAACTTTCCTTGACCTCGCCAAGTGCTTCAATCCATCAGAAGATCTTGGGCTAAGGGTGCGTCATGAAAATATGAAGGTTGCCGTGGAGAATACTGTCGCCTTGGTTGCTCACAGCCAGCAGTCTATCGATTGGTCGAAAGTTGGCGACACTGATCGGATAGAACGAGTCAAGGTGGAGGTCTTTGATCAAGGCAGCTAAGCCCAACACGAGGAAAATCCTGGCTTATATCGGGATCAGGCCATCTTCGACTCCTAGCTCATCAAAGCCGGAGGTCTAGTTAAATGCCTCTTTTCTTTTTCTTTTTAGCATACCTCTTTCTTTTGGCCTTGTCGCCGTAGTGTTATTGGCGAGAACTGCTTCGATACCCTCTAGAAGGTCCTTCTTTTGTAATAGACATGTATATATTATGGAGATGAATGGAAATCTATCTTTGCTCAGTGATTGAATTCGAAATATTTCTTTTTCCAGTTAATTTTTGACAATTATACGCCAGCTCCTCGTTCTTCCAATATTTTGCCTTCTCCCCCAAGGAGAACTCCTGCTGATGCTTCGACTGCCGAGGATTCCTTGCCGCAAGAATTAGACGAACTTCGACATCAACTTCAGTTCGTGAAGAAGCAATCACTTGTGCTGATGGAGAAGGCTCGTAAGTCATCTGAAGCCGAGGAAATTGCACTCCAACAAGCACAAACTGCTATTGCTGAAAAGGAATCGGCTCGTTGCTTGAAACCACTTGCAGCTACGTCTCGAGAAAATTCCATGCTCCAGTCTGTTAGTAGATGCTAGCTTGGATATGGCGGGTATGTTTGATTATCTTTTGTCGCGCTTCATTTTTCTTTGCTGCTTGCCTCATTGTCTACCGACACTGTTGCGAGAAACAATAGGTGCTTTTTGGATACTCGCTGCTGAAGATGAACGTGTCGAGGCTCGTTCCAATGTGCTTCTTCGGCTTGCGCGTGATCATGGGTCGACTTTTTGGGGCACGCCCGAACGGACTCGCCAAATCGTGAGATTTCGGGATCGCGCGCTTCAGGTTCGCGGGTACCTTGACTTCTGTACCAAGACCCTCTCTATGGTGTATAACTCTATGTTTCCTCGGAACGTTCAACCAAAAACTCTTCCCGAGTTAATGGAGAAGTTTAAGGATGCTCATAGGATCCATCACTTTGTCAGAGCTCAAGCGGTAGGCTGGCGCCAGATTTGCCCTCATAATGCTTCAGATCTGCCATTCAAAACTTGATCTGACCCAAGTTGTTGAGAGGGTTCACGAGAAGGTTCGGCGCCGAAGAGTTGGTATTGATCGCATTAACACGAAGGTTTCACCCATAGCCGAAGAAATGATTGAAGACCTCCTTCGGATGGATGCCGACTTTTTGCGAGACGGTCATTATGCTGATTTTCTTGGTGCTTGCTCTCGAGGAAAACAAAGTTACTCTTGACGATATATTGAATCAAGGCTAGTTTTCCTTTGGTAGATAATTTTCTTTTTGTGAATCATGGTTGTGATTCTATTGTAAAGCAAACAGGTATATTTCTATATTTGTCTAGCCCCCGAGTATTTTCGGTGGCTAGCCGTCTGTATTTGTATAGTGCGAGGTTTTTTAACCAAGGCAAGATAATATACACTTGTACTATTTTTGTGGGTGTAAGCCCCCGAGCTTTTTGTTGATCACTATTTTGTCGATATCTCTTTTTATTTTTGCGAGGTATTTTTTACCAAGGCAAGGTGCTTCTTTTGTCGATACTGTGTTTATATATATATTGTATCATGTAGGGGAGAAACCCCTGATCTTGTCGAGAAGAAGATATATAATTCCACTATCTTTATTATATTGCAGCACCACGAGCCCGCCTCATTAAAAACCTTTCCCGGCCCCACTCGGTGCCCCGAAAAAGGAAAAGAGTGCGTCTGAAAACTCGTGGGCGTTTCAGTACATTGAAGATTTACAAAGGAGGACTATATTTTCGACACCTAGGCGTAGAAACGCCTGAGCTGTGCCACATTCCAGGGATTTGGCTCGTCAATCCCTGTCTTCTTGTCTTTGATTCTGTATGCTCCTCCTTCGATTACTTCTGTGACGATGTAGGGTCCAAGCCATGGTGATTCGAGTTTTTCGTGACTTTTCTGGTTGAGCCGCAGAACTAAGTCACCAACTTGAAAAGACCTTGGCCGCAATCGTCGACTGTGATAGTTTTTCAGGTCCTGCTGATATTTGGCGACTCTTGACAGGACTTCGTCTCGAGCTTCATCGAGTGCATCGACATCATCCTCCAAAGCTTTTCTCGATGTTTCTTCGTCATATTCTGTGACTCTTGGAGAATCGTGCTCTATTTCTATCGGCAAGACTGCTTCAGCTCCGTGGACCAAAAAGAACGGCGTTTCCTGTGTCGCCGTATTTGGTGTTGTTCGGATACTCCACAACACACTTTGTAACTCCTCCGGCCAAGTATGCCGGGCTTTTTCCAATGGGCCTAGCAGGCGTTTCTTGATGCCATTGCAGATGATGCCATTGGCCTTCTCGACTTGTCCATTGGTCTGAGGATGCGCGACAGACGCAAAACTCAATTTGATGCCCACTTCTGCGCAGTATGCTTTGAACTCCTTGGACGTGAAATTGCTGCCGTTGTCCGTCACAATACTGTGAGGAACTCCAAATCTGAAGACGATGCTTTTCACGAACTTAATTGCTGACGCGCCGTCCGGTGAATTTATCGGCTTTGCTTCGATCCATTTTGTAAACTTGTCGACAGCAACAAGCATATACTCATAACCTCCTGGCGAAGCTTTGTGTAGTTTTCCCACCATGTCGAGACCCCATTGAGCAAAGGGCCAAGATAGTGGGATTGGCATAAGTTCTGCGGCAGGAGAGTGAGGTCTTGCCGCAAATCTTTGACACGCGTCGCAAGTGCGCACTATTTCCTTTGCGTCTTCGATTGCTGTGAGCCAATAGAATCCTGCTCTGAAAACCTTTGCCGCGATGGCTCTGCTGCTCGCATGGTGTCCGCATATCCCTTCATGCACGTCCTTTAGGATGATCCTTCCTTCTTCGGGTGTAACACACCGTTGTAGCACACCGAAATATCTGCGTTTGTACGGTTCTCCTTTTACCACGGTGAAAGCTTTTGATCGCCTAATTATTCGCCTTGCTTCGATCGGATCGTCGGGTATGACTTTCCTTAGGATGTATGATATGTAGGCCTGCATCCATGGAACTTGTACCATCATGACTAGTTCTTGCTCTTCTTCTTCTTCTTCTGCTGTGTCCTTGGTGACAGTCGAGGTTTTCTCTTTCTTCTCCTTTTTTTGTTTTGCTGGCTTGGTTGATCTTTCGCTTATCTCTTCCCAAAACACACCTGGAGGGATTGCAAGGCATTGTGACCCGATGTTTGCGAGAACGTCGGCTTCATCGTTGCTCATCCTGCTGATGTGGTTTACTTCACAACCATCGAATAGCTTCTCCAGCTCATTGTACACCTCCTTGTATGCTATCATACTTTCGTTGACTGCGTCGCATTGGTTCATTACTTGCTGTGCTACCAACTGTGAGTCGCCGAAAATTTTCAATCGGGTTGCACCGCAAGCTTTCGCCATCTTCATCCCGTGTATGAGAGCTTCATATTCTGCTTCATTGTTAGATGCGTTTGGGAACGTCATCCGCAGAACATACTTCAACTTGTCGCCTTCAGGTGAAACTAATATCACGCCTGCTCCAGCACCTTCCAATCTCTTGGACCCGTCGAAGTTCATGGTCCAAGTCCTCGATAAATCTGGAGGTCCCGTGTTTTGCAGCTCCATCCACTCTGCAATGAAATCTGGTAAGACCTGCGATTTTATTGCTTTTCTTTTTTCATACGTGATGTCCCGAGGGGAAAGTTCTATTCCCCAAAGGGAGACACGACCCGTAGCTTCGGGTTGTTTAGTATATTTGATAAGGGAGCCTCGTTGACCACTATTATCGGGTGTGCCGAAAAATAGTGTCGCAATTTTCTTCGTTGTCGTGAATACTCCATATGCTAGCTTTTGATATTGCGGGTACCGCTGTTTTGACGGCGACGATTTCGCCGATGAAATATACTGGCCTTTGAACTCCATGGAGCTTGCCTTCTTCTTCCCTTTCGACTACTAGGGCCGTGCTGACCACCTGAGGCGTAGCTGCAATATATAAGAGGAGAGGTTCTTTCTCTTTTGGCGCCACCAGTATCGGTGGTGTCGAGATTGCTCGCTTGAGATTCTCGAAAGCTCTGTCTGCTTCCTCATTCCATTGAAATTTTTCCCCTTGTTTGATCAATGCATAGAACGGCAGCTGCTTTTTCTCCTAGCTCGGCGACGAATCCGCTTAAAGCTGCGACTCGCCTCGTTAGTCGTTGTATTTCTTTCAACTTTGTTGGCTTTCTCATAGTAACGATGGCCTGTATTTTTTCGGGATTAGCTTCAATCCCCCTTGCCGATACTAAGAACCCGAGAAGTTCTCCAGTGGGAACTCCAAAAGAGCACTTTGTCGGGTTCGGTTTGAGACGGAACTTGTCGAGGTTGTCGAAGGTTTCCTTCAAATCTTCGATCAAAGTCGATCCTTTCTTGGATGTTATTACGACATCATCGATGTAAACTTGTACATTTTTTCCAATCTGTGTTGCTAGACACTTTTGCATCATCCGCTGATATGTTGCTCCCGCGTTTTTCAGACCAAAGGGCATTGTTTTGTAGCAAAACACGCCATAAGGTGTGATGAACGCCTGTCTTGGCTTCATCTTCTTCTTTTAGTCCGATCTGGTTATAACCAGAATATGCGTCCAAGAAGGAAAGACGTTCGCATCCTGCCGTGGAGTCGATGATTTGATCGATCCTTGGGAGGGGAAAGTGATCCTTGGGACAATGTTTATTGAGACACGTGAAGTCGACGCACATGCGAAGGACTATTGTGTGTTTTTTCGGCACCATCACTCGGGTTAGCTACCCATGTGGCTTCGTAGATATTTCTCTCGATGAATCCAGCATCTTTGAGTCGATCTATTTCTCGATAACATGGCTTTGCGACTAGGTTCGAAAAACGCCGCAAAGGTTGCTTTATTGGTCTTGCGAGAGGATCCAAATTGAGGTGGTGCTCGGCAAGTTCCCCGGGTACTCCCGGCATGTCGGCTGGACACCATGCGAAGATTTTCCAGTGCTCACGGAGGAACTCGACGAGCGCGCTTTCCTATGCGACATCCATGTTTGCGGCAATGGACGTCGTTTTCTTTGGATCTGTCGGGTGGATCTGTACCTCCTTTGAATCCTTGGCTGTGTTGAAAGTCGGCTCCTTAGAAGATCTTCCTACTTCTGGCAGCACGTCATAATCAGTGAACCGTGGCGCCGCATATTCTGCTTGCATCCCGAAAGTTTCTGATAGTCGATGAAAATCCCTGTCGCACTTATCAGATAACGCGAAACTTCCTTTGATTGTGATAGGTCCGTTAGGCCCGGGCAACCTCCACAACAGGTATGTATAGTGCGGCACCGCCATGAACCCGGCGTACGCTGGTCGTCCCAACAAAGCGTGATATTGTGACGGAAATCGACAACTTCGAACTCAAGATTCTCTATCCTCGTAGTTTTCTCGAGTTCCAAACTGAACGTCGAGGTTGATCTTGCCCAATGGGTAACTTGGCTTCTCTGGTGTGATCCCATGGAAACGTGTTTCAGTTGGTTTCAGATTTGCTAGAGATATGTTCATCTTCCTCAATGTATCTGCATACATGAGGTTTAAGCTGCTGCCGCCATCTATGAAAACTCTCGACACGTCAAATCCAGCAATTACTGCGGGTAAGATAAGTGCTGATTGTCCTGGTCGCGGAACTTGCTGCGGATGGTCTGCGATTGTGAAGCCGATGTCCTGCCCCGACCAATTTAAGTACTCGACTGTTGGTGGAGGCATCTTCTCTGCCATGAACACTTGTCGAGATATAACCTTTTGCGCCCTGTTGGACGGCCTGGCTTTCTGAATCATCGAGACCACACCGTTAGAGTTGGGATCAACATATGGAGGTGGATGTGGTGCTGCCGCAATTCTAAGCTGGTGTCGATTTTCTTCGGTAATTGCGGGAGGGGGTGGAAGGTGAATCTCGCTCCTAGGCTCCCGAGGATTTCTGTTGTTTGCTTGGGCATTTGCGATTCCTGCGGCTCGCAGAGCATTGCCCGAAAATTGCGGCAGTCTTTCCGGAGATGTCCCGACTATCTCTTTCCATTGTTATCGAGGTAAAAGTGCATTTGGCATGGACCGTTCATCATCTCTTCGGGAGACACATAAGGTCTTTGAATCCTTGGTCCACTATTTTGCCTGTTGCCGCGAAAATCACCTCTATTGTCGCCTTGTTGCTCGTTGCTCCTTTGATAATCATCTCGACTATTTCCTCCGGGATTTCCCCGAAAACCAGCCGATATATGGCCGGGAGCGTCGTTGTTGTAGAACTGGCGAGAAAATCGCCTTCTATTTTGATAATTTCGACCACGATCCTCTTCTGGCGACCTGTGTCGCTTGTTGTATATTGCGTCTTCTCCATCTGCCCATTTATTGGCTATCTCCATGAGTGCCGATATGGTCTTAGGGTTAGTTCTCCCTAAGTCCTCGACAAAATCACCTCGGCGAATTCCTGCCACGAACGCATCTATTGCCCTTTCGTCAGATATATCTTCTGCCGAATTTTTTATGATGTTCCACCGCTGTATGTATTTCCTCATCGACTCGTCGTGTTTTTGTCGACACGCTCTCAGCTCCTCCAATGACGCAGGTTTTTTGCAGGTGGATCGGAAGTTTTTCACGAAGATATCCTCAAAGGTCTCCCAACTGTCGATGGAACTTGGGGGAGTTTCTTTATCCACGATCTCGCGGCACCGCTCGGATGAACTTGAATACTTTGCATAGCTGTTGCTCTGGTTCCTCCTACCAGCTTCACCATCTCGAGATAATCCACGAGCCAATCCTCGGGATCTTGCGAGCCGTCGAATTTCTTAAAATTTTCGGGTAGCTTGAACCCTTTTGGGACTCGAGTTTTTCGAACTCTTCTCGTAAAACACGGGAGCCCACACATATCTTCGTCGGCAACTTCTCGGTGAGTGCCGACGCTCCCTTCTTTCTTGTCGTGCTCTGTCCACCCTTACTTGGACTGCCGTGTCTCGAGCTCCACTTGTTCTTGGGGGGTCTTGAACTCGCTGTATTTGGTCGTGGACTATTTTGCCCGGGATTTTCTTCGGAGGCGTTGTTGCGAACGCTGTTCCCATAACTCCTACTCCAGCCATCGCCATATTGAACAATGGTTCTCTCGGGTCCCCAGGAGGTGGTCCGGACGCGAGGATGTATGCCTCGTGTTGCCATGTAACCTCGCTTCGGTGTTTTTGGGATAATATTTCCCCTTTCATCGATCGTCATGAAGGACATGTCGAGATTTTGGATTAGGTTTCCTCTTTCTCCTTCGGTATATTTTGTAGCCGAGATCTTGCTCTCCTTCGAGCCTCTCCGTGACTATCTCCCGATGTTCCCGAAAGGCGACTTAGCTCTGCTCGGCGTCCGCTTGATGCGAAGTCGCTTCTTTCCTCCCTGTTCGGGGATGCTGCCTGTTTTTCCAACTCTCTGCTTACTCGAGCAAGTCTATATTGATATGCTTGTAACTCTTGTACGGTGGCAGTAGTATTCATTGGTTCTGATCCATCCATGGCTCTCGCAGCCCTATCCCACGCAGCTTGCGGGAGTTGGACTTTTGCACGAGTTGAAGATCCGGCATATTTAGTGCCCAAGCCATGTCGAAGATCAGCGGGATCAACGTATGGGTTTCCCAATTCGTCGAAAGCCTCTGATGTTTGCGGCTCTGATGTGCCTGCCCCTTCTACCACATAGATCTGATGATATTTTGCGCATTGATTTTTTTCAGGATTGGTGACACCATCATATAGAGTGGTGAAGACCTTTCCAATGGCAGACAGACTTGTCGATGAAGTTGAAGTTGTCGATGTCTGTCGGAGTCGCTGCTTATAAAGGAGTCCGCAGACGACTCGAAGGATGTGTTGTTGAAGATCTTGGCGAGCTTTCCGCTTGCCTTGTTGTCGACGAAGTATGGCGACGAAAACTCCTCGTCACTCGACGAAAAGCTAGAATCGACCGCTGAAAATTCCGACGAGATCGGATCTTCGAGACGGTAGGATCCTTCCTTGTTGACGCCAAATCGGAATTCTCCGAACGTCATGATGATAGGCTCCTCCGGATAGGCACATGCATCCATACGGGAGGGCGGGTGAGGAATAAAATTGAATAGATCAGTTTTTCCCGTGTTACCTCGATCCATCGCGTTGCTTGCTCGTTGATGAAGTCGAAGATTTTGAACGTGCCATCGAGATCAGATCCTTGCAGCCTCTAATTCCCACGGACGGCGCCAATTGACAAAGGATTAACTTGTCAATGCCTACAGATTGTAGACTAGGGTTTTGCTAGAAGTAGAGGGCAAGTAGATCTCGAAGGTTTAGGCGAAAAGTACTCGGCGATTATGAAAACTAGGGTTATGTTGACAATAGATTCGATCCTTTCTTTGTCCCTCGACTCCCCTTATATAGGAGGTGGAGCCGAGGGTTTCGTATTGTACAAGTTACAGAGTCCGGGACGGTTTCTAACTCATCCCGCCAGATTACAAATAACACTTCCTATTACAACTCTAGCTTTCCTTAATACACCTTGGGCTCCCGAATCTTCTTATTCTTCGGATAGTGGGCCTTCAGTAAATCCCGGGTACTATCTATGGCAGGCCCATTTGGGGTGCCTATGTCACCAGTTGTACCTTATTGGTCCAGCTCGAGTTTGGCTCAGCGACCTCGAGGAAAACACCATTTTTTGTTGGTTTGACCTGAAGAAGGCTTTCGAGAACCACTTCAGGGGCACCTACAAGAGACCGGCCACCACCAGCGATCTTCAAGCTTGCATCCAGAAGAAGGGTGAGACATCCAGAAGTTTCCTTACCCGATGGTTGGTAACCAGAAACGAGTGCGAGAACGTAGATAACCGCACAGCAATGCACGCCTTCATTGGTGGTTTGTAGCGTGGGGGGCTGCTGCGCCACAAGCTTACTTGCCTGGTGAACGCGAACAAGCTCACTCTTGATGAGATGATAAACATCGCCAGCGATCACACTGCCGCCGATGACGACGCAGGCGGAGATCTCGCAGCTACAGCTATACCCCTGCAGCAACAAAAGAAAAACCGTGATAGCGGCGTCAGCAACAGCAACAAGCGGAAGAACCCCCCTGAAGACCAGAAAGGCGGAGGATCCGACATGGTCGCCATGACGTTCCAACGTGGAGGTTCAGGAGGAGGAAGAGGCCGCGGACGTGGGGGCGGAGCAGGCAGGGGCCAGCAGCGCGCTGACGAGGTCACCGCAGCCGGATCCCGCGCTCCCCAAACGTACGAAGAATACAGGGATATGCCGTGCCTGGCTCATCTAGATCCGGCTACGGGCAAATCCACTCACACCAATCGCAACTGCAAGTGGGTCAACGCTCTGAAGAACGACCCGGAGGCAGGATACAAGCGAGCCCGGAAGCACCGCCCACGCGGCAAAGGAGGCAAGGGAAAGAACAAGGACAAAGAGGAGGACAGTTCCGAGGCCATGGATGAGGATGACGCTTCGCCGGAACCCAAGGAGGGTACCGCAGCCAACAAATCCAACCCCTTCGGCAAAAAGAGTGTCGGAGCCTACCACACCTTCCTCGGAACCCCAACTGTCCGCGCGAAAAAATCGGCGCTCCGGATCTTGAACGCCATAGTTCCGGCTGTGCCGCAGTATGTCAAGTAGTCGGAGAAAGCCTGTACCTTTGACAGGTCGGATCATCCGACCGTCATCCCCAAAGAGTGCTACGCTCTGGTTGTAAGTCCCCGCATAGACGGGTATGACTTCTCCAAGTGCCTTATGGATGGCGGAGCTAGCCTGAACATCATGTACCTGGAGACTCTGGAGAAGATGAACCTCACCAAGGAACAGCTCAAGCACAGCACCACTGAATTTCATGGTGTGGTTCCGGGTAAGAAGGCAAACTCCCTGGGCAGCATCAAACTTCCCGTGGCCTTCGGCGATGTTAACAATTACCGCGAAGAGATGATCACGTTTGAAGTAGTGCCCTTCAAAAGCTCCTACCACGTGATCTTCGGCAGGCCCACCTACCACAAGTTCCACGCCAGGGCATGCTACATCTACAACAAGCTCAAGATTCTGGGTCCTAACGGTATGATCACCGTGTCCGGAGACTACAAAAAAGCAAGGGACTGCGAGGAGGGCGAAGCTGCCTTTGTAGAATCCATCATATCTGGAGAAGAGCTGCAGGGCTACAGAGCCGCGGTGGATCCGACTGAGATGCAGACCACCAAGAAGCAGATCTCCGAACAGAAGACCTCGTTCAAGGCCGCGATAGAAACCAAGAAGCATGACCTCGTGGAAGGTGACAGCTCCAAGCAGGTTTCAGTCGGAGCCAATATGGACCCCAAATAGGAAAGCCCGCTCGTCGAGTTCCTCAGAGCTAACATGGATATCTTCGCATGGCAACCTTCTGACATGTCCGGAGTACCAAGGGAACTCGCCGAGCACTACCTCAACATAAATCCGGGTGCAAAACCGGTGAAGCAAGCTATGCGACGCTTTGGAGATAAAAAGCGCGGCGCCATAGGAATGTAATTAGCAAAGTTACTAGAGGCAGGTTTTGTAGTAGAAATTATCCATACTGATTGGGTCGCAAACCCTGTCCTTGTACCCAAAAAAGATACTGAAATACTAAGAATGTGCATCAATTACTCCGGCTTGAATAAGCATTGTCCGAAGGATCCGTTCCCTTTGCCGCGCATTGACCAAGTCATTGATTCGACGGCAGGGGCGGAACTTCTGTGTTTTCTTGACGCATATTCCGGGTATCACCAGATCCGGATGAAGGAGTCTGACCAAAAGACGACCTTTTTCATCACACCCTTTGGCACATACTGTTATGTTACCATGCATTTTGGCTTGAAAAACGCAGGTGCCACATACCAACGTACGATGCAGCGGTGCCTGAAGGACCAAATTGGCCGGAACGTACACGCCTACGTCGACGACATCGCGGTCATGACCCAGAAAGGATCCGACTTGATCAGCGACCTTAAAGAAACCTTCGATAATCTCCGACGGTACAAGATGATGTTAAATCCGCTGAAGTGCGTCTTTGGCGTACCAGCAGGAAAACTCCTTGGCTTCATTGTTTCTCACAGAGGCATTGAGGTTAACCCGGAAAAAATCAAGGCTATCCTGAACATCAAGAGGCCAACTTGTCTCAAAGATGTGCAACGATTAACTGGTTGCGTTGCGGCAATCAGTAGATTTGTTAGCCGTCTTGGCGAGAAAGCCCTACCTCTGTACAAGCTGCTGAAGAAAACAGACAAATTTGTCTGGGACGAAGAAGCATATAAAGCACTTCAGGAACTGAAGAACATACTCTCCTCCCCACCCATATTGGCAGCTCCAATTGAGTCAGAGCCTATGCTCCTCTATATGGCAGCTACCAACAAAGTTATCAGTCTTGTAATCGTGGTGGTGCGAAAGGAAGAAGGACATGAACATGGAGTCCAGAGGCCAGTCTATTACATTAGCGAAGTCTTGACGGAATCCAAGCAGAGGTACCCTCACTTTCAGAAGCTAGCCTACGGAGTATTCCTGGGCAGCCGGAAGCTGAGACACTACTTCCAGGAGCACCCCATAACTGTGGTGAGCAAGGCTCCCCTGGCAACAATCATCAACAACTCCGATGCAACAGGGCGCGTAGCAAAATGGGGCATCGAATTATCTGCCTTTGACATCAACTACGAAGCCAGAACGGCAATCAAGTCTCAAATTCTAGCAGATTTCATCGCGGATTGGACTGAAGCGCCGGAGGGCACACCTGTGCCGGAACCTGAAGCTTGGGTCATGCATTTCGACGGATCCAAGCAGCATCAAGGCTCGGGGGCTGGATTTACCCTGAAGTCACCTACCGGAGAAGAATTGCAGTATGTTCTGCAGATTCACTTCGAAGCTACCAACAATATGGCGGAATACGAGGCTCTACTACACAGTCTGCGCATCGCTAAGGAAATTGGGATCAAGCACATCATATGCTGCGGAGATTCCGACCTGGTGGCACAACAAGTAGCCGGAACCTGGAACGCCGTAAACTCCGTCATGGCGGCCTACGGAGACGAAGTTGACGAGATCGCCAAGTGCTTCCTCGGATACGAAGTCAAGTACGTCAGGAGAGACGATAACACAGCGAGTAGACATGCCTGTCTAAGCTCGGATCCGGCAGAAGCCAATTCCGCCTGGAATTTTCCTTGAGCATCTACGAGTACCCTCAGTGAAGGGCGCAAACCCGGAAAATCCCGATCTGGCAGTTTCTCCGGCTAAGGAAGTGATGGCAGTCATTCCGGCCTGGACTCAGCCGTTTCTGGATTACCTCATCGATCGAAAGTTGCCGGAGGATGAGGTCCACACACGACAGATCGTCAGGCGAGCAAGATGCTACACAATTGTTGATGGCCAGCTCTACAAAAGAAGTGCAAACGGGGTGTTCCTCAAATGCGTCTCTAATCAAGATGGCATTGAAATCCTCCGAGAGATCCACGCAGGGGATTGCGGGCATCATGCCGCCCCCAGGTCCCTCGTTGCAAAAGCTTTTCGGTTAGGATTTTACTGGCTAACAGCTAAAGAAGACGCTGAGAAGCTGGTGAAAACCTGCCGAGGTTGTCAGTACTACGCTACTAAACCAAATGCCCCAGCCCAAGAGCTGAGAACCATACCTATCACCTGGCCGTTCGCGGTCCGGGGGCTCGATATGGTTGGTAAATTAAAGAAATCATCTCCTGGCGGTCATGAATACCTCCTGGTCGCTATTGACAAGTTCAGTAAGTGGATCGAGGCAAAGCCAGTAAGAAAAGCCGATGGTGCTACGGCACTAAAATTTGTTTGCAGCCTCGTGACGAGATTCGGCATCCCACACAGCATAATCACAGATAATGGCACAAACTTCACGCAAGGAGAACTCAAGGATTACTGCGATGAAGTTGGGATCCGGCTTGACCTTGCGTCTGTGGCTCATCCACAATCCAACGGTCAGGTCGAACGAGCCAATGGTCTTATACTAGCCGGAATCAAACCTCGCCATGAAGAACCGCTGCGTCGTGCAGCCGGAGCTTGGGCTGATGAACTAGACTCTGTTCTGTAGAGTTTGCGAACTACCCCTAACATGTCAACTGGATTTACCCCGTTCTTCCTGGTATATGGATCCGAAGCTGTGCTCCCCACTGACATCATCCATGATTCACCGCGAGTTTCCGCCTATAATGAAGAAACTGCTGACGAGGCTCGACAGCTATCTGTGGACCTGATCGAAGAAGCTCGGAATTTAGCTGACCAACGCTCCACCATCTATCAGCAGAAGCTCCGACGCTATCATAGCCGTCGAGTTCGGAACCGCTCGTTCATGGTCGGAGACTTAGTCCTCCGCCTTCGCCAGGTGAAAGACCACAAGTTGCAATCTCCATGGGAAGGACCTTTTGTCATCAGCAAAGTGCTACACAATGGATCCTATTACCTTGTTGATTTCCGGGAATTAAAGGATAGACCTGCCAACTGGCACCGGAAACGAAAACGAGAGGATCCGGGCGACATATATGATGAAACAGACCATCCTTGGAACATAGCACAGCTACGTCCTTTCCACACTTAGCGCTTTACGCATTACATACCTTGTAATATATATGATACATGATCAATGAAATAAAGCTTTTGGTTCACTCTTAGAGTCTTTTACCTCCTTTAATTTTTGGATCGTGTACGTTTTCTGACTAAAACCGCAGAGCTGGATCTTTCCGCCTAGGCGTGTATGAAAGTTGTGATTTTCAAAATCGTCCTTTAGGACGTAAGCTTAAGTTTTCTGGTGAAAGTATCTTCTGTTGCAAACTCATGGATTCCTGGTAGCGACTTCCGGCACTTGGGCTGGGGGCTTGTTTCCGCGGTTATTGACGGATTACCATTGGGCTTCGTCGCCGCTGGCGAGTGTTTCCGGCCGCAGGTTTTCTGGCTCGTGGAAGGTCAAATGGGCGAGCCGGAACATACAACATCAGCACTTGCTTTCAACAAACGAAACATGCAAATATTTTAAACGGATCGCAGGATAAGTTTTTTCCGCCCACGTGCATGAATATTTCGTCCCTAAGAATTTAAGTTATATTACAAACCCTCGCTGGGGCCAAAATGATGCATTGTTTTTTCCTGCAGGAATAAAAAGTTTTCACTCCTCCTTGGATGGAGAAGCATTGCCCTCTGGATCCTGGTCCTTGGCGCCCTCAGCCGAAGACGATACATCCTCTTCACTCTCTTCGTATTCTCCGGAAGCTGCAGCGCTATCCTTGGTTTCCTCTTGGGGAGCATCCTTGGAGCTGGTCCAGGTAAACTAGGTTCCGGATTCCGCAGGTCGAGCTTCCGCGTCACACTCTTTCTGAAGTTCGGCTTGAAGGGGTTCGTCCGCAGGAAGAACGACCTTGTCGTAGAATTCTTCATGCCGGATCCTTCGCGCGATGCGGGTGTCATAGCCACTCACTGCATCCAGGAGCGCATCAACATCTGCTGACGGAGGAACACCAGTAGTTACCCGGTCAAGATCCATCTCCGGGTTATGCGCCAAGCACATAGTCAGGGTCATTGCAGCTGCGCCTCGGGCTGATGAAGCTTGCAGATCCGTCACCAGCTCCGGAAGAATATCCATTTTCTTAACAAGATTGCGCAGACCGCAGGTGCGGCTCTTCTTCAGCGACAAATTGTGGCATATCTTCCGGGAGGCGGAGATGAGATCCTTGCAATCATCACCGGCGAGAGTAAGGAGATCGTCCCGGGGAAATAGATTCCGGCGTCTTTCCGGGTATCCAAGCGGCTCTGCACAAAGATACAAAGAATAAATGTACAAGTTGAGCACAGAAATTATACATCAAGATAAGAAACTCCGGATAAAATTACCCATGATGTTTTCGGTCAGCAAGTCCCAATGGTGCTCCGCGGTTTCCATGTATTTCCGGAGACCGTTGAGTTCTTTCTGCTGCCTCTTGATGGTCTCGCTATCAGCATTTTGCTTTAGCAAGGATTCGCCCTTCTCCCTGATGAGCTCGGAGTCTTTTTCCGCCAGCTGCTTCTCGGCCTGCTCCTTCTTTTGCTCCGCCTCCATCAGTTTCGTCTCCAATTCTTGGTACGAGGAGCGCAAGTTCTCAAGTTCGGAGGAGGTCGTAGCCAGGGAAGAAGATGCGCCTATAAGGATTCAAGTCAAAAACAAATTTAAGGTCGAAATGTGAATTAATGACAAGAAAGGGCGGAAACCAACCTTGGGCGTCTGCCAGTTGCTTGTTCAAATCCGCATTTTCATTCTTCAGGGTCCGGATACTTTCCGCTTGACCCAAGGTAACGCGGCGCTGAAGGGCAATGTTCTTGTGCAGCTCATAGTGCAGCGCCTGCTGTTCCTGTAAAATAAGATCAGTGTTGGAGTAAAAATTCCGCCTACGATAGTGGAGTCCTTTGAAGCATCATTGCTGGAATCCTTCCGACATAATGCTTGGGGGCTACTGCGACAATTTAAACAAATCTCTCCAGAAGTGACTTTATTCTAAAACATCTAAGCGCTAACTAGTATCTAGTTTCCGCCTACATGCTTGGGGGCTACTGGGGAGTACCTTTTGCTTGCAGATAAGCTTGTCGAAGAACTGGCCGACGTCCTTCTTGAAGTCTTGGATCTCCGACGTCGCGGTATCCGGCTTCCCCCAGGCGTTATTCAGCATGGTGTTGAGCAGATCTTGTTCAAGCTCCCATTTCTCCGCCTCAGTTAGCTTGTTGAAAAACTTGGTAGCATATGCCTTGGGGGTGGAAGTGAGGTCAGCCGGATCTCCAAAGTTTTTCGGGAAAACAACGACGTCACCAGCGCCGACTCCGATCTTCTCCGAAGAAGTGACCTCAGCTTCTCCTTGGCCTTGTACTTGTGTTTCCTCTTGGGCGGGGCCTTTGGCCTTGGGATCCTCTTCGCCCACCTTTTCGCTGCTGACCGGAATTATTTCCGGTCGAGTGTTAGCGGCAGGAGGGGGAGATTGATCAGCTTGAGGGGGAGACGGTGGTGGAGCAGTGTGGGAGGTGCTTGGTGGAGCTGGTGTAGAAGGACCAACAGCCGGAGACTTTTTCATATATTTTGTGATGGGCTCTTGGCTGGCGGTCCGGGTGGCGGTGATACGTCTCCGACGTATCGATAATTTCTTATGTTCCATGCTACTTTATTGATGATACCTACATGTTTTATACACATTATATGTCATATTTATGTGTTTTCTGGAACTAACCTATTAACAAGATGCCGAAGTGCCAGTTCCTGTTTTCTGCTGTTTTTGGTTTCAGAAATCCTAGTAAGGAAATATTCTCGGAATCGGACGAAATCAAGACCCAGGTTCCTATTTTTCGACGAAGCTTCCAGAACACCCGGGAAGGACCAGAGGGGGGCCACAGGCCCACCAGACCATAGGCCGGCGCGGCCTGGGTGTGGCCCGCGCCACCCTATGGTGTCGTCGCCTCTTCGACCCTCTGACGTCGCCTCTTCGCCTATAAAAAGGTCCCTGACCTAAAACACGAGAGGAATAAGCCACGGTACGCGAAACCTTCCAGAGCCGCCGCCATCGCGAAGCCAAGATCTGGGGGACAGGAGTCTCTGTTCCGGCACCCTGCCGGAGCGGGGAAGTGCCCCCGGAAGGCTTCTCCATCGACACCGCTGCCATCTCCACCGCCATCTTCATCAACGCTGCTGCTCCCATGAGGAGGGAGTAGTTCTCCATCGAGGCTCGGGGCTGTACCGGTAGCTATGTGGTTCATCTCTCTCCTATGTACTTCAATACAATAATCTCATGCGCTGCCTTACATGATTGAGATTCATATGATGATGCTTGTAATCTAGATGTCATTGTGCTAGTCAAGTGAGTTTTACTTATGTGATCTCCGGAGACTCCTTGTCCCACGTGTGTAAAGGTGACAGTGTGTGCACCGTGTGGGTCTCTTAGGCTATATTTCACAGAATACTTATTCACTGTTATGAATGGCGTAGTGAAGTTCTTATTTATATCTCTTTATGATTGCAATGTGTTTTGTATCACAATTTATCCATGTGCTACTCTAGTGATGTTATTAAAGTAGTTTTATTCCTCCTACACGGTGTAATGGTGACAGTGTGTGCACTCGTGTTAGTACTTGGCGTAGGCTATGATCATGATCTCTTGTAGATTATGAAGTTAACTATTGCTATGATGGGATTGATGTGATCTATTCCTCCTACATGGCGTGAAGGTGACAGTGTGCATGCTAAGTTAGTACTTGGTTTAGTCGTGTCGATCTTTCTTGCACTCTAAGGTTATTTAAATATGAACATTTAATTGTGGAGCTTGTTAACTCCGGCATTGAGGGTTCGTGTAATCCTACGCAATGTGTTCATCATCCAACAAGAGAGTGTAGAGTATGCATCTATCTATTCTCGTTATGTGATCAATGTTGAGAGTGTCCACCAGGTGAAAGTCTAATCCCTAGGCCTTGTTCCTAAATACTGCTATCACTCGCTTGTTACCGTTTTACCGAATTACTACCGCTCGCGTTACTACCGCTTGTTTACTTCCTACAATATTACTACCATCAATCGCACGCCAAGAAGCTATTTTCTGGCGCCGTACTACTCGCTCATATTCATTCATACCACTTGTATTTCACTATCTCTTCGCCGAACTAGTGCACCTATTAGGTGTGTTGGGGACACAAGAGACTTCTTGCTTTGTGGTTGCAGGGTTGCATGAGAGGGATATCTTTGACCTCTTCCTCCCTGAGTTCGATAAACCTTGGGTGATCCACTTGAGGGAAACTTGCTGCTGTTCTACAAACCTCTGCTCTTGGAGGCCCAACACTGTTTAACAAGAATAGAAGCACCCGTAGACATCAGGCGGCGGTAGTCGGAATTCTGCAAACAAGTAAAAGGGGATCACAGAAGGAACAAATTACATCAAAACAGAGATGTGCCATACTCGGAAACTTACGGGGCGCCGGGGATGGTGGGGCGAGAGCGTTTGCCTGCAGTTGCAAGCATCTTCAGACGCTCACGCTCCGCTTTCCTCGAGTCTAGCAGAGGGGGCTTGATGGTCTTGGGCTTCTTGGCGGAGGCCTCGCCGCTGGCTCCGGCTTCAGAGACGGGAGCTTTGGCGCGGGGAGGCTTCGAAGGTCGAGGGGCTGCCTTGCGGGGTGCCTGCTCCTCTTCCTCCTCTTCGTCATCCGGATTCTCCTCCGCCGCGTCGCTGCTGACGGGGACACGAAGTATGGCGCGAAAGTTTTCCTCCGCCAAAGTATCGAGCTGGAAGGAAAGCTACTATAAGTTAGTCAACATCCAAAAACTTGTGAAGTTTGAAGTAACGAAGGGATCAGAGCTTACCGGAGGACACTGGTTGTTTGTATAAATATCCTTGATCAATTCCGGGATCGGTTGACCCCGGCCTATCTTCACGAGCGTCTTGAATCTCCTCTTGAGAGAATCAGCCGGAAGGTCGTGGCGGGTAGCTCGGAGCTGGTCGTCCGCCCCGGTGTATGCGCAGATTAACCGCGCATTGTACCGTAGTGGCTGGATCCGCCGGGTGAACCAGCTGAGTGTGAGCTGGGTTCTGGTTAGCCCGTCGTGGACTAGCCAGGAGATTCTCCGCGCCGCCTTCTACAAGATAGGAGTTTGGGCGAGCGAAGGGACGAAGCTCCAGCTCGCGAGTTCTTCCGGAGGCTCGTTGTTGAACTTGGGCAGACCGTCGTGGATTTCCGGAACCGAAGCGTTCTTCTCGTAGAACCATCCGGCGTTCCAGTACCGGACGGATTCGTGCGAATCGTGAGGAGGATACATGCGGCCAGTTCGGAGCATGAACGTCATGCTTCCGCAGTTCAACATGGCTTTGTCCTTCATCTCTTTCTTCACTCGGAAGAAGAACTGCCATAGTCTGATGTCTGGTCGGATTCCGAGATGCCCTTCACAAAGTGTCGTGAAGTTGGAGAGCAGAAGGTATGAGTTGGGACAGATGTTGTGGGGCTGGAGCCCGTAGGTGTTGAGGACGGAGAGAAAGAATTCCGAACAGGGGAGCGATAATCCGCGTTCCACCCAAGCTTTGGTCATGACAACTTCTCCGGCTCCGGGCTTGGGAACGACGGTGTCGCGTATGAAGCTCCAGTGAGCGGAGATCATACCCTCGTTTTGGAGCTCTCTAAGCTCCACGTCGGTAGTTTCGCAAGGCCACCATTGACCCCGCTCTCCTTCGCGGATCCGAGCCTTGGAGGCCCTCTTGTTTTCCGTCTCCTGAACCTTGGCTGCCATTCTAGCTTGCCCTTGGAGTTCTTCTTCGAGTTCTTGAGCGGTTGGGATCCGGCCTAGTTTGGTGCTGGAAGATGCGGAAAAAGGTTGAGCTAGCCGAATGTCGGAAACATATGGTGGAAGGTATGCGATGGGATCCGGGCAGATTGGTTCTAGCAAACTGGGTTCCGGGCTATTCGGAGAACTACCAGTACAATGTGGTGAATCAAGTGGCATGCTTCCGGCTGCACCCATGCAAAGTGTTTGAGTACCGGAAACTACTCTAGTCTACTTCTTCTTCTACAAGTCCGGTGCACGTACCGTTGATGGCGCGGCGGTCCGGCGATGCTCCGGTGAAGATGAAGGTCGCCGAACTTGCTACGAAACGACCCGCGCGACCACGAATCGGCGGCGGGATAAATTTCCCGATCAACCGAAACAATCTTGGCGCGAGGGGAAGCTTGGAGCGACGGTGCACGAAGTTCTCTGTGGCGGGGCTCGCCGGAGCCGAGATCTGACGGGCGGCGCGGCACGAGGAGGAAGATGAAGTGGTGAGGAGGTGAAAAGAATGGGAAGTTACCGCGCGTGGGGGTATTTATAGACCTCGCGCGGAGATTCGCGTTTCGGATCCGACGGCGGAAACTGAACGGTCTCACCGTTGGATGCATGACGCGTGTCTTAGGTTAAAAGCGGTAAAATGACGTGGAGGTAACTTAATCGTGCGCTCCCGAAATTTCCAGCTGAAGATTCGCATCTGAAAATTTATCGCGGGAAATTAGGAGGTTGTGCGCGGGAAAGATGGAAACTCCGTTACATTATCGATTATTGAAGGACATATGATTTCCGAGAAGATGATGTCGGAAACAAGAGAGTTTGGAAGCTCTTCAAGATTCTCTTCGGTTCCGAGTTATTTGAAGACGGAAGAATGATGAATCTCGGAGAACTTCGGGGGCTACTGTTGTGGGTATACTTTATGGGTATATCAACGACATGGATCCGGCAAGCCCGGGTGGCCCACAGACGGTGATGGTGGCATGTGGCCCATCGGGCGGCCCAGTTGCTGTTGATCGTGAAGGATGAAGTCCAGTCCAGGAACGAGGAGCCGGATCCCAACCGACCTACAAAGGGGGCCGGATCCGTGGAGGCCCATAAAGTATCCGGATCCAGCACGACCAAGAGGGAAGGCGGATCCTTGACGTACATGGCAAGATATTGTACCGTAGTTAGGCAACTTGTATTCCGGCTAGGACTCTCCATGTAAACCCTAGATCCGTGCGTCTATATAAGCCGGATCCCGGGAGCCCTAGAGGCACAACCACAACCATTGTAACAACGCGCAAGCGCCCAGATAATTCCAGACAAGCAGCGAGTAGGCCCCGTCATCGTGCGGTGTTCCGAAGCTGGGTAACCCGCGTACCACCGTCCCGTGTGCACTCCGCCCTATGGCCCCTACTTCTTCTCCCCCTCGTGAGGATCCCTCCTCCGGGGTACCGTCGATTAGGCAACGACAATTATTCTACACCAATTTCTATATGTTTTGTTTACACTTCGTTGCACTTTTATATATTTTCTGGAACTAACCTATTGACAAGATGCCACAATGTAAGTTTCTTTGTTTTCTGTTGTTTTGTATTTCAGAAAAGTTGTACAAGAAATATTCTCGGAATTGAACGAAACAAAAGCCGAAGTTCCTATTTTGTTGTAACGAAGATGGAGTCCAGAGGAGAGACGAAGGGGAGCCACGAGGCATCCACACCAGGCCTGGGCGCGGCCCAGCCCCTGGCCGCGCCTAGGAGTGGTGTGGGCCCCTCGGGCACCCACCGACCTCGCCCTTCCGCCTATTTATTCACCTGTTCCGTTTACTTACTGCAAGGGGTGCAGACGCTAGCCGGAAGGTGGATTATTAGTCATAGACGCAGTTGGATTACAGTCTATGTATTATGTTGTAATGCCTAAATGAATCTCATAGTAATCATCTTGTCATGTATGGTCTTTATTCTGTCAATTTCCCAGCTGTAATTTGTTCACCCAATATGTTATTTATCTTTATGGAGAGACACCTCTAGTGAACTGTCGACCCCGGTCCTTTTCTTTTACACTGATAAAATCATCTACTGCAAACACATGTTCTATTTACTTACTGCAAACATTGTTCTCTTTAATTACACTGCAAACAAACATCTCTTTCCACACTATACGGTTAATTCTTTATTTTCAGCAAAACCGGTGAGATTGATAACCTCACTGTAAGCTGGGAGAAGTATTTTGGTTGTGTTGTGTGTAGGTTCAACGTTGTTGCTGACGTCGATAGTGCGCCTGATGTCTACGCACGCTTCTATTCATGTAGACAGTGTTGGGTCTCCAAGAGCAGAGGTTTGTAGAACAGCAGCAAGTTTCCCTTAAGTGAATCACCCAAGGTTTATCGAACTCAGGGAGGTAGAGGTCAAAGATCGATATACCTCTCAAGCAACCCTGCAATTAAGATACAAGAAGTCCCTTGTGTCCCCAACACAACTAATACACTTGTCAGATGTATAGGTGCACTAGTTCGGCGAAGAGATAGTGAAATACAAGTAATATGGATGATTATAAGTAGTAATTGCAATCTGAAATAAACATGGCAGCAAGCGAACATGTAGCAGAACTTGTTGGAAACGGTGTTTCAATGCTTAGAAACAAGGCCTAGGGATCATACTTTCACTAGTGGACTCTCTCAACAATGATCACATAATTGAATAAATAAATGCTACTCTCAAACACTCTCTTGTTGGATAACAAACACCATTCATTGTGTAGGGCTACAAAAGCACACCTCAAGCCGGAGTAAACAAGCTCCACAACTTCATAAAGGAATCACACACGATGCGCACATTGTCACCATCACACCGTGGAGAGTGATTCCGGAGTTCATATTAAAGTAACCTCTAGAGTGCATAATAGACAAGAGTAACATCTACATATTCAACTAGATTACAAAGCTCATGATCACATAAAGATCACACCATGGGAAAGAGAGATGAACCATATAGCTACCGGTAGAGCCCTCAGCCTCGGGGAAGAACTACTCCCTCCTCATCATGGGAGACAACAACGGCGATGAAGATGGCGGTGGTGTCGATGGAGATGGATTCCGGGGGCACTTCCCCGTCCCGGCGGTGTGCCGGAACAGAGACTTCTGTCCCCCGAACTTGGCTTCGCGATGGCGGAGGCTACGTAACTTTTCGTGGAGGAAGACCGATTCCCCTAGGGTTTTTACTTCTGGGAGAATATAGAGGCGGAAGGGCGGCGTCGGTGGAGTCCCTAGGGGCCCACCCCATAGGGCGGCGCGCTAGGAGGTGGGGCCGCGCCCCCTATGGTGTGGCCGCCTCGTGGCCCCCCTTCGTCTCTCCTTCGGTGTTCTGGAAAAATCCGTGGAAAATAGGGCCATGGGATTTGTTTCGTCCAATTCCGAGAATATTTGTAAACTAACTTTTCTGAAATCAAAAACAGCAGAAAACAGGAGCACTGTGGCATCTTGTTAATAGGTTAGTCCCGGAAAATGCTTAAAAATGATATAAAGTGTGAACAAAACATGTAGGTATTGTCATAAAACTAGCATGGAACATCAGAAATTATAGATACGTTGTTGACGTATCAAACATCCCCAACCTGGATTCGCTCCAGCGAAGGGGCCCTTCTCCCGCGCGGGTCGAGCAGGAGAACCTGGAGCTGGCGGACGCCATCGCCGCCAGGGACGAAGCGGTGGCGGAGGCGGCTAGGGACACGGCCACTACCACGCCAAGGTGGCGGTGTTGCTGGGGGCGGACGCGGAGGCGGCCCAGTTGGAGGAGGCGGCGGCCGAGGCGGCCTCCTCTCTGGCCAGGAGAGTCATGTGGGACTCCTCTCTGGCCGAGGCCCTCGAACGCCGCAGGCGGCAGGACGAGGTGTCCGATCGCCGGCTTGCACGGCGCGCGAAGTGCTTGAAGCGCTCGCGCTTCGACGACGGCGTCGGCCCCTCCGGAGGCCAGTAGTAGGCAGCGCGACTGCGAGTAACCCTAGCGGTGGTAGGCCGCGCGACGGCGAGTAGGTACGGCCGTTGTAGTTGTAGGTTAACTCGACTAACTATCTCTGTAAAGATGGTCCTTTTGGCCAATGAATAGTAATGAAAAAATATTTTGGTTACCTAGTCACTGCCACCAGGTCCGGATGCAACCAACGCGGTCACTTTCCACGACCGTGCAACGTCCGCGGAGATGCAAATCTGGCGCATATTTGGGCCAGGTTTGCGTCGCCGCGGGCGACCCGGTCACTCTGCGTCGTCCGCTGGAGCAGGGCCCAGACGTATTTTCGGTCTCCGCGTCCGTTTCCGTCGCCTCGTTAGAGATGTCCTTATATCTTAGCGATGCCACGTACGATAATTGATGACATGGAGAGAGAAATAGAAAAAAGAGGTTTGTCTTCTCTTAACAACAATCTCTCTTACCACATATTTAGAGGAGATGTCTCATTATACTAGAAAGAAGACTAAAAAATAATATATTGTATATCATGTTTTGTTGTTATATCTAGACTACATGAGACATGACGGGGTTAAGATAAAACGGTTTTATCAACATTATTCATGCCATAATACGAGGTAGTTCCAACCGTAATAAAAACTTGAGTGTTGATCACCAGCCGTACAGACTGAAGTCCATATATCCAAGACCCATCATCCTCCATCCAGATGGAGATGGTGCCATGCACGCTCGTAATTCGTAAACAGCTGTGTCTTTCCTTTCCCGCCATGATGGAGGTGGATCCAAAACAGTGCCGACACGGGCGATCAGATACGGTGAGATCCGTGAATGAATGAATGGCCTGTTTCCGGCAACCGGATGGAGACGACCGCCGACGCCGCAAAGTACAGGAAACCATATCCTGCTCCTGCGTCCCGTGCCGGCCGCCGTGCCGTGCCGTGCCGTCCGGCCGTCGCCTCCGCCGGTCCGTGTGATGTTGAAAGGCCCTTTGTGCCGCCCTAGGCCAGGGAAACAGTGTGTATCAGAGTTTCACTTACGTAAAGGCTAGGCTAGATTCTGTGTTCCGTTCGGCTCGTTTGCCCGTGTTTTCCGTTGGGTTTGTACAGTGGTTAGCGGCTCCGTTTTTTTAACTTATCTTTTGTAATTCTCGGAGTAAAGAATTTACTTGATCCGCTCCCCCTACATTGCAGAGCTGCTCCTCTCCCCACGTTGACCACGGCGAGACTCGAGGGCGCGTGAGGCCCCATCACCAGCTCCACTCAACACCGCTCCATCTTTATCCTCTCCCCTGGACGGTACGTAATCGCCGCCGTCCGCTGCATCCGACGGCGGAAATGCTGTTGGCGCCGCGTGGCACGTGAGGGCCAGCTGTGTGCGCAGCGGCTGCTCCGCCCGCCGGTGACCACGTGCCCGCCGACCCTCGTGAAAAAGAAGGGCAAAGACAAGTGGGCTGCGTGCAAAAAAAAAAAAAAACGAGAGTTGGAGGGAAACGAAACTTTGGCGCCGAACCGTTTGAGCGGCGGCGGAAAGACGGCCCTACCCTCGCCCTTGTCTTGTTCGAGTCAGAGTTCCTGCCGCGGTCAAAGCAGTCCTGGCGAGGAATTCGCTGTGTCGCTCGGTACCCGAGAGGTCCAGCGAGGCGGAGTGAACCGGGGCCGTACGATGAGGCATGTTTGGGATGGGAGGAGACATGTTCCCCCGTCGCGCGCTGTAGGATCGGTCGTATACTGATGGGGTCGTTAACTTGTGATTAGTTAGAGCATCTTCACCTACGTTTCCTAAATAGTCGTCGGTAGAGACGTCAGCGTGTTGTATGGAGCGAGACAAGCCTCGCTTGCTCGCGGGCGAACGCCTCGGCGTGGCGCTGCGCGTTCAGCTCGATGAGCTTTTGTCGCTCCGCCGCCATGAGGAGGCGTCCCGCCTCCTCCGTGGCCACTCGTTGGCGCGAGATCTCGACGGCGTGCTCAAAATTCGCATCGTTGATGAACTCGCGTTGCTCCCCCTTCAGCCTCTAGAAGCGCTGCGCGTTCAAGGACGCCAGGATCGCTACCCGCATTTACAGTGGTGTAGGCACGTGGGGGAGGCGGGTGGACGCCGCGTGGACGGTAGCCACCTCGATTTCCGCATAGGAGACCATTAACGTCGATGATCAACCTTCTTGCTTCGTTTTCGACGCGAACCGTCGCACCGTCTCGCTGCCAAGGCGGCCCCACCACACGAAAACTGACGTGCCACGGCGCGTTCGAGTCGCGCCATTCGCGAAGGAGCCGGCAAGGGGTTACCAACACTTTTATTAGGCTTAAAAAGACGCAGGCGCTTTTTGGAACGCGTTGGTGCGAGCCAGTTTTTGATGTCAGCCCCAAAATGCTGTCGAGATGCTATCAGAGCTGCCGGTGGAGACGTTCTTATGCGCGTTGTTGTTGGCTATAGATTGTCGTTTTGCGACGCTGATTAGCTTGGGTAAATCAACTAACTGAAACGCCAGGTTTCTTAATCTTGTTTGTCGTAAGTGTCCGAAATGCTGAGGCTGGTGGAGTCAGGTTGGCTGAGAATCATTTTGTAGAGATAGTATGTTTACTGCTGTTACAAATTACATTATCTACGTGGTGCAACTGCTACTAGCCGTTAACGGTCGTTGTGTGAACGCGGTGTGCCTATGCGGGCGGGGGCATGCACGATGGAAGTGAATGGCGGGTGGAGGTGCGCACCACGAGCAGCAGTGACACCGTGGCGTGGAGTGAGTAAGGCTGGTCATAGTGCATAGTATTATATTGTAGTATCATGCATATGATAGTTGTCTATGATACTATCACTATAGTGGGTGGTATTATATAGTAGTATCATAATCTTCTAAATTTATTGTTTTGTAGAATCTCAATACAAAATGTGTGTACAAGATCTATTTAGCATTAGCTTTTCTCGTAACATGCGCTATGATACAGTATCTACCTATGTTACTCTAATCTTATCTCTCCTCATTAATTAGATGCCACATCAGCATTTTTATTGGCCTAAGATGCATGATACTACCTATGATACTAGCACTATGGTCAGCCTAATACGTAGTAATAACGATCCTGTCGTGTCTGACGGAGCGCTGTATGAAATATGCAGGGGGTGGGACCCAGCTGAGCCGAGCTGGAGCGGGGCCTGGCCGGTCAAGCATGCATGCATGGTCGCGAGCCCATTTCGTATATCACCCCACCCGTCCATCCATCGGTCCGTCACCTGCCTGCACTGCAAGTCTGCAACTCTTCACTCTGCAGTTCGTCGACACAGCGGGCTTGGTACTGGATCCGTTTCCTCATGCGTACGTCGTCGATGACTCTCACCGTACTAGTCGACACGCGGGACGATCCGGGCTCAGTGTATTCTTCGTCGGCGAAGCGTAGGCAGCAACAAGGGCTCAGTGTATTCTTCGTCGGCGAAGCGTTTCCAATACGGTACTCGTGAAAGATCCGCTGGGTATAGACCATGCTCCTGTCCTGCTGTCTGCTGCGTTGCGCATGCCATGCCCTGGCTGGGAGCTCGGTGGACTGCTTATCCACCACTGCGAGCTAGGGATCTTCTAACACAGATTATCCACCACGGACATGTAGCAAAAATATTGTAGGAGCCGAGCCTACTTTCGGAGTGCCCCCCGTCGGATCGGCTTGGCTCCGCACCTTTCGTCGGCTCGGCTCCTGTTCAAACATGTTGAAATAAATTGTCTACATCTTTTCATCAGCTCGGGCTTTTGGAATAGTTGGTTAGTGCATGCAATTTAATATGGTATCAGAGCAGGAGATCCTAGGATCAAATCCTGGCCAACGCAAGAATTAAAAGAAATATTGCGGCTCCCCAAACATGCGTCACAATAGGCCAAAGGGCAAAGACGTAGGGTGAGTGTTGAAATAAATTGCCTACATCTTTTCATCAGCTCGGGCTTTTAAAATAGTTGGTTAGTGCATGCAATTCAATAAAACAAACGGCCATTTGCGCGGGTAACCTGCAAATTTTCAGAGCCTACGCGGCACTCAGCTTCCCTCTCCATGCGGAAACCACTCGGTTGATTATTCTTCAACCGCTCGGTACGCCGGTATATTACTAGAACAATGCATAAATAGAGATTATTCTTTAACCATTTTTTGTCCATACTATTCCTAATACTGGGATGGATCATGTACACCACGTCGTATCGCTGCTCCTCCTTGCTCGTCAAAGTTGTCTCTCATTCAAGTTTATCTGCGTGACTGCAAAATACGGACTTTGCCGTTTCATCTCTCCCGTCTACAGTCGAGAGAGCTGACTTTGTGAGCCCACCGCTTCTTCCAACCTCGCTTTTCCATCTGCCTCCGACGACTGCTCCGGCGGTAGGAGATTGGGGAATCCATGGATCTAAGCTTGTACATAGTGCAAGGGTAGGTATGGTACCTTCGTAGGCGTCTTGGAGGCGGAGGCACAGCCGGTTTGTAGTTTGGGATACCCTTCCGGCGGCGGCGCTCTTCGAAGCTTCTTGGTCACGTGTTCGACTTCCTCTAGCTCGACGGTCCATGGATCTGGCGAGATCGCTGTGCCCCATCCGGGACCGATTAGGCGGCGGTCCCAGTGTTTGAAGAAGAAAATGAAGGTGGTTTCTAGTTGCTCTGCATCGTCAGCGACGTTTTCAGCAGTAGGATCCTCGGATCTGGTGCTACGACTTCCTGCTAGCCATGGGGCTGGCTCATATCCAAGGACTGTGGGGGAGCGGTGGCAAAAAAATCCTATGTGCGTCGACGCCCTTGGGATCTGGAAGAAAGGCTTCGTTGTATTTTGCCTTTGTTTTTACGTCTTTTTGTAAGAACGGAGAATTAATATCACCTTTCTTATCCGAAAAAAGTAAGTTTATCGCATTCATCTCACAACTACATTCATTTGCACACCGAGTTTGCCTGATCACTGCCTCCCGGATCTCCTATCTGCCAAAGTAGGAGTATCATTTTAACTTCTTCCTCCACTTGTCAGTGGACACGCACTGGGCTAAGGACATCTTTAACGGGGCGATCCATATCGGACATCGAAAAGTGGTCGCACGTGTCCATTTCTGTCGCCTCGCAAACATGAAAATGATTGTTTCTACCGCGCGTCCATTTACGTCTGGGTGTCTTTCCAGCGGGCGACCCATATTGTTTCTTCAACAATATATTTCATTCAAGTAAAATGCATAACATATACTAAGATAAAAGGAGAAACAAGCCATAGGCTACTTGCCGCCGACGGCCCGATCCCGTCGTTGCCTCCCTTCCTCCTCAGCTTCTCGGCCACCCGCTGTGCGGCCACTAGAGCTCGGTGGGCCGCCGCGTCCTCTAGCAGGCGCATCCGCAGCGAATCGTTGGCGGCATTCTCGGCCTTATTGAGCGTCTCCAAAGACTCTACTAGTGCCCTCTGCTCCGCCGCCTTCTCCTCCAGGTCAGGCCCGTCGTCAGAGGACCAGTCGAATTCGGAGGAGTCGTCCTCTGCAGCGGCCGCCTCCCTACGGCGTTCCGGCTTGGCATCGAACGCCGTGTGGGTCGCCCGCCCCTCCTCTGCTTCCAGCTCTTGTTACCACCCGATTTTGGCCAAATCAGGAGGTGGGCCGTAAGTGAAGATGGGCTTGAAGGACGCACACGTGGAGCATCTTTGAAGCGGCCTTGCGCTGAGAGTTTGGGCCAAGTTGCCCATGTATCTGTAACATATTAAATCGCATTGTAATTTAGAGTATAGAGATAGAGTCTGGCCCGTGCACGGTTAGGTGCACGCCCCAATTAGAAAGTCCCTTGGACTATAAATATGTATCTAGGGTTATCGAGAAAGGAGGACAATCATCGTTCAACCAACACAAATCAGGCGCATCGCCACCCCTTTCTTCGAGGGTTTCTCCCGGGTAAGCACCATGCTGCCTAGATCGCATCTAGCGATCTAGGCGATATACGTTTATTCGTCAACCTTGTACTTGCTCGTGCTTGAAGCCTTGTTGATGGCGAGCGGTGCTATTTATCCTTAGGTGTTTAGGGATTTGCATCGATGCTTTCACGTGCATATCCGCGTGGCGATGCCGTCCCTCGACACCTAGCTGCCCTTACGTCTATCCGGACGTAAGGGCAGCATCCTGCTTTTTTGTTACTTAGTAGATCCGATCCGTTACGGTTGCTCCTTGCTCCGCAAGGATTAGTTTAATATCTGCATAGTTAGGCCTTACGCTGGGGTCGGAGGATCCGGTGGTGCGTTAGATGCTGTTCACCGTCCTTGCGAGGGATGTTCCGGGAATCGACGTCATGTTGGTTTTTAGGCCTCTCGTAGGGGTGGTTTGCACCGTCTTTCGTAGCTGCTAGGCCCGATCACACGTAGGACGTTCGGTTATGCGGTGAAAACCCTAAACTGTCGTGGATCGTTTTAACTTTGTCCTGATCAAGCAGGATCCCCATGCCATTGTAAATCCAACGTGAAACATGGGGCGATCGGCTCCTTGAGCCGATCCACAGGGAAACCTAAGAGCCGATAGGGCTCGTATTTAATGTGCACGTGTCTACCATGCAGGAACAATCGAAGCACTAACACCTTCCTGACCGGGTCTAGGTCAGGTGGCACGCCCTAGCAACCGCCAGGACGTTTTGCCAGAAGATTTGCGGGACGACGCGAGGTGCCAGGGATCCACTAAGCGGCCCTGGGAGCTTCCCGGCTCTTCGTGTTGCTCAGCCATTGCCCGTCGGTGGGTTTTGGAGGGTAACACATTCTGGCACGCCCGGTGGGACCTCTTCTGCAACATCCACGTCCACATCGGCATCCGAGATGGCGGAGGAACAGATCACATACGAGGATCTTCCTCCTGATCACAAGAAGAAGTACGATGAGCTGAAGGCCATCGTTGAAGCCGAGCTCATCGGCTCCTCTGAGACAACCCGTTCTCGCAACATCAAGCTCAGAGGAAACACGTGTCTGTCGCATGGCGTCAATACAGTAGATCTCAGCCACTCTATAAGGGAGCCAGGGTTCTCCTTTAGTGTTAATATGGCTAGGGCCGGTGAACTGCCATAGCGCGGACAAAGCAGAAAGCAGCCACTCTCGTGGCAAAGATAAAGAGGAGGCCGTTCCACGCGACCGGCCCCAAGATGATGATAGACGGTACCTGACCGAGGAGGAGGTGATGCATCTCCTCAACAAATATGAGCAGCAGTACGACCGACGTCGGCACCACGACGAAGATGATGAAAGATATCATCGGTCAGATGCAGCGGACAGGAGGTATCGTCAGCACAGCAGAAGCAACGACGGGTACGAACGCCACGCTAGAGGGAGGTCAAGGGAACAAGATGACATGGATAGGCACTGGGACTATCCTTTCTTCAAACATTGCTGGGGCTCAGGAGTGAGCCGATTGCCAACAATCGAGAACTGCCCATAATGCCAACAGCAAAGGAGAAGGACAAACGAAGTTTCAGTGTTCGAACGTCTAGAACCTCTCCCACCACATAACAAGCGAGCTGAGTCATCTCAAGAAGAGGACTTCGAGGAGTCCGATGGAGAAGAAGATAGGTATCACCGACCAAGGTGGTGTCCTGATGGACTCAGCCATTCTCAGAAGCGTAGAGTGCAGCGGCTGCGAAACCTGGAAGAAGCCGAGGCACAGTACCTGTACACGTTGAGAAGAGCGCGGCCCGATCTGGCCGCGAAGATTCAGCAAACATCGAAGACGAAGGCGCGCCCGCCAAAGAAAGTATGGCGCCCAAAACAGGCGAAAGCCGATGCACAGGCATCGGCTGATGCCAATGCAGAGGCATCGGCTGATACAAACATGGTATCTGTGATCCGGACAGAGTAGCAGGTCCAAGACATTGGACATACGTGGCAAGGCCGATCCCTGCGATCGGCCCCAAAAAATGGAAAGCAAAGGATTTTATCTCCAACACGTCACGTAGCTGCAGTGGAAATCCAAGAAGTTGCAAACCATCGTCAAAGCATTGCAACGGAAAAGGAGGCCGATTCCCGCAATCGGCCAAAATTATCCTCAACATACCTTCGTCTGTGTTCAGCAATGATCCAACAGATGCCTAAAGAGCCGATACCATCAATTACTTGACAGAATCGGCTCGGGGGGCACATAGACACAGATGGATGAGACACGAGGATACGAAGCTGGGAATGTATGCCAAACGCCCAGCAGAACAGTTCAAATATGGGGGCCGATACGTAAACAAATCGGCCGTAAAAAATCCAAAATACAAAAATTTTGACCTCCAACTGTTTGGTGATTCAGGTCTTCTCTGCGAGGACCTCCAGCTTCGTTTGCAAGCCTTCAAGTGTAACGGTGCTGGCAGAAGCGTCAAGTTGGGTGCCCGAAACTGCCCTTTTCCTCGTGGAAGCTACTGATATTTATCTATCGGCTGGGGCAAGCTTGAAGGATCACGGCCCTGACCATAGGACTTGACCAAGGTGACCATAGAAGCTTGGGAGGCAGCTCACCTTGGAGGTTCTCTAGTTTTGAGAGACGATTTCGTTGGAATCGGTTGGATCTGCATCACCGCTCGTTTGAAAGGTGGTGGATTATTGCAGAAGGGAACTGCCAAAGCTCGGGGGGCAGTTGCCCTGGAGCATCCTGCGCTATAGGAAGCCGATTTTGTCGGAACCGGCTGGCCCTGCATCACAGTTTGTCTGAGGAATGGTGCCGACGTCGCCAAAAATATCAGTTTCCGTATACAAGTCAATTGAGTGACGAGCCCAGGGCTCTATTGGCTGGTAAGAGTCACGATCCTGTTTGAGGTGTCTCATGGGGCAAAGCCGATGCACGGCCATCGACTCTAGTGCAAGTGCTCACAGTTGCCTCATTGCCAGTTTGGCAGTGCTGTTGGGAGAGAGTTGGCATCCCAAAACGGCCTGTTGTTCATGCCTGGGACTGTTTGACTGAATTACGGGTCCTCATCATTGTTGTCACCTCGACTAAGGCTTGGGGAACAGCTGGCCTCGTGGATGTTCTGTTTTTAGAAGCCGATTGGAGAGTCATCGGCTGGTTTCGCGGACATTGACCTGTGGAGCATTGATCAAGCTCGCGATCGCTCCAATGTCAAAGGATGAGGAGCGAATCATGGGGGGATTGATGTGGGGAAATTGGCTCACTAAAAATCGATCGAGTTGACAATCGGCTAAAGGAGTATAAAAAGAATCGGTAAAATCAAGTGAGGAAAATTCTCCATTGATGAACCAGATTTCTTACAAGGGAGGAGCCGATTGCTCAAGAAGGGAAGAACAAAAGAAGGGTCTGCTGACCAATCTACTACTGCTAGGCCTACACTAGTAGATTCTAATCTACGGGCCGTCACCGCCTTCATCATCCTCGGAGCTCCCATCGGCGCTGCTGCCGACAGGTTCCTCGTCGCTGCTCCCATAGCCCTCTGCGGGGGCTTCGTCTTCCTCTTCGTCATCGCTGTCGTCGTCATCCCACCACATGCGGAGGCGTTTCGCTGGTGGGTAACCCTCGAGGGAGTCGTCGTCGTCTTCTTCCTCCTCTTCTTCCTCCTCGTCGGAGGAAAAGCTCCCTTCCCAGGAAAAGAGGTCGTCATCGCTTGTTCCTTCCAGCTCCCCGTCAACGAGGAACTGAAGGTCTTCATCCCCGTCGGTGAGGGGGTCGTCGTCTTCCGACTCGCTGGAGAAGTCCCAATCCCGCGCGTCCCAGTACTCTGGGGCGCGGGCCTCGTAAATGGCCATCAGATCGACCTCCTGCTCGAGCTCGCTGGAAGAGGAGGACTGGAGAGACAGGCCAGAGGAAACGGAGGAAGAGGGAGAATCCATGGGGACTGAGGAGGGTTTTTTCGGTTTGCCGATGGCTACTGTGGAGCAAGGGGATGAAGAGAGAAGCTACAGGAAGTGGCCAAATAAAAAGGGAGAATATATGGTTTAATGCCTAAGCAGTTCCCGAGGACGTGGTGCCAGAACCGTCAAATCGTGCAGAGAAGGCGAGGAGGCAAGACGTCATCATGAAGAAAACTGCGACGGTTCTGCCACGACATGACCCTTCGAAGGAGACAGATGGTTTTGCAATTATCATTACCAAAACCAGGGGGGCATGTGTTACCACCCGATTTTGGCCAAATCAGGAGGTGGGCCGTAAGTGAAGATGGGCTTGAAGGACGCACACGTGGAGCATCTTTGAAGCGGCCTTGCGCTGAGAGTTTGGGCCAAGTTGCCCATGTATCTGTAACATATTAAATCGCATTGTAATTTAGAGTAAAGAGATAGAGTCTGGCCCGTGCACGGTTAGGTGCACGCCCCAATTAGAAAGTCCCTTGGACTATAAATATGTATCTAGGGTTATCGAGAAAGGAGGACAATCATCGTTCAACCAACACAAATCAGGCGCATCGCCACCCCTTTCTTCGAGGGTTTCTCCCGGTAAGCACCATGCTGCCTAGATCGCATCTAGCGATCTAGGCAGTATACGTTTATTCGTCAACCTTGTACTGCTCGTGCTGAAGCCTTGTTGATGGCGAGCAGTGCTATTTATCCTTAGGTGTTTAGGGATTTGCATCGATGCTTTCACGTGCATATCTGCGTGGCGATGCCGTCCCTCGACACCTAGCTGCCCTTACGTCTATCCAGACGTAAGGGCAGCATCCTGCTTTTTTGTTACTTAGTAGATCCGATCCGTTACGGTTGCTCCTTGCTCCGCAAGGATTAGTTTAATATCTGCATAGTTAGGCCTTACGCTGGGGTCGGAGGATCCGGTGGTGCGTTAGATGCTCGTTCACCGTCCTTGCGAGGGATGTTCCGGGAATCGACGTCATGTTGGTTTTTAGGCCTCTCGTATGGGTGGTTTGCACCGTCTTTCGTAGCTGCTAGGCCCGATCACACGTAGGACGTTCCGGTTATGCGGTGAAAACCCTAAACTGTTGTGGATCGTTTTAGCTTTGTCCTGATCAAGCAGGATCCCCATGCCATTGTAAATCCAACGTGAAACATGGGGCGATCGGCTCCTTGAGCCGATCCACAGGGAAACATGAGAGCCGATAGGGCTCGTATTTAATGTGCACGTGTCTACCATGCAGGAACAATCGAAGCACTAACACCTTCCCCGACCGGGTCTAGGTCAGGTGGCACGCCCTAGCAACCGCCGGGACGTTTTGCCAGAAGATTTGCGGGACGACGCGAGGTGCCAGGGATCCACTAAGCGGCCCTGGGAGCTTCCCGGCTCTTCGTGTTGCTCAGCCATTGCCCGTCGGTGGGTTTTGGAGGGTAACAGCTCTGCGTCAGCCATGAACTTCACGTCCATGGCCGCGTCGCTGACGCTGTCCGTGATTTCGCCGTCCTCCTCGTCAGAGCTCTCGACCGGGGGAGGTGGAGTCGCAATTGGAGGCGCAGTAGCCTGCTGCTCATGGAAAAGGCGGAGGGCTATGTCGAGGCGGCGCTAAGGTGGAGGTTGTGCGGCTACTAGGGTTTGTGTGGGAGGAGATGAGATGCGTGTGCCCCTCTTTATATACGCCAGAGGCAGCCAGGGGGCGCGGCACACATGGCATCGCCATTACTTCGTTAGTAGAGGTGGGCAACGACTGCTCGACAGGCGAGGCATCGCCATTAACATGGCATAGACTACCGAAGCGACGCCTCGGTGCTAGTACTGGTTCGGCTGAGAAGACGCATCGAGCTTGGGTCGCTACCCGATAGGCCCTACGAAACATCCGTCAGACGCGAGCGGACAATCGACGCGTTCGCACAGCGTCCACGGAGACACATCCGAGGCGCATATTTCGGCCAAGTTTGCATCTCCGTGGACAGCCTGGTCACTATGCGTCGAACCGCTGGACCTGGTTCCTGACGCATTTTAGGCCTGCATGCTAAGCGTCCGTTTGCGTCGACCCGAGATGCCCTAAGAGCATCTCTAACAGTAACCGTAAAAGTGGCCGAAACCAAAAAAAGTCCTGGGGAAATATGGTTTCACGCCGAAACTGGGCCAGAACGGAGCTCGAACTCGTGGCCTGGCCCGTAAAACGAGTTCGGGAGCCTGAGAAACTCGGCGGCCGCCCCGTATTAAAAGGGGGCGCGGAGGGGAGTTCGGTTTCCAAACCCTACTCCTCTCCGCCGCTTCCACTCCCTCCGCCGCCGCCTGAATCTGCTCCAGCGAGCAATCTAGCTCGCAGCAGCCCCCACTCCCCCTGATGCGCGACGCGATGGCCTCCCGTGGTGGCTCAGCAGGGCGCGGCGCGGGATTGGGCGGCGGGGACTCGCCGCTGCGGCCCCCCGTGTTCCGCATCGACGCAGAACGCCGAAAGTGGAACCGGTCGGAGGCGCGCGCAAGCCGGTGGACGAACTAGGGGCTCACGCCCCCAGGGAAGCTCGCGAGGTACGCCAACGTCGGCGAGGGCTCGTCGTTAGGCGGCTCGAGTCGCCCACCGCGGTCCCCCGTCTACGACAGCTTCAACGAGGAGGAGCTCGTCCCCGCGCGGGAGCCGTCGTTCTCCGCGGGCGACTACGTCCACAGGTGACGGCCATCACGAAGGCGGAGTCACGAGCTCGCTGGTGCCAGGAGGAGGCGGACGCCGTCCGCCAAGTTCGCGAGTACGAGGCGACTCACCGTGAGGAGCGCGTCCGCCGCGTCAAGCTCGAGATAGTCGAGCTTGACGACGAGGAGTGAAGCTCCTCACCTGCGTCGACGCTGTCGTCCGCCTCAACGCTCCGCCACCACCGTCACCATCGCGCGCAGAGGCCAATTCGCAGAAATTTGGCCGCATTTTGCTTCAAACTAGTTAGCGCGGTTAGGTGTAGTAAGTAATTTAGGTTTTCTTATCGAATTATGTAACTTATGATGCTCAATCGAAGCATCAAATCCATCTATATATGATCATCGACCAATTTCCCGCGATATATGAAATGCAATTTTTCAGTTCGTGTTTTACTGGTTCTGCTTCGTGGCAATGATTTTTCTTAACCCGTAAACACGAGTTCAAGTGTAGCCATGTATACTAGCTACTTGTAGGCCTCCATTCGACTAGAACAATGCCATCCTGTCCATGTGAAATCTCTAGACAAATATTTGTAGCCTATGGCTAGCCATAACAAACAAACGACACTTATTTTAACTTTCCAGTATAAGCACATAGTAGTACGTTGATCTCCGTTGATGACGGATCCACACTAATCAAGCTCACGTTAATCACAGGTCTCTAGCCCTCAGTTGTCGCCCTGTATACATAGTTGTCTGGTCAAGCATTCTACCTATGTAAAATGCTATGTGGTCTATAGCCTCCATCGCCATGTGCCCATGTTCCTAGATATTACTATAGTCTAACCCTGAAAGTTTTTCCACAAGCTATGTGTAATGTAATGCTGCTTAAACAAACAGCGTCATGTCGCGTGTCCAACCTACCGTGGGATGTGCGTGCCGGATTGCTGTAGCCTCCCTCGGGGCACGGTCCAAGCGCCAAATTAAGCTCAAGACAAAGATTTCAGTACAGTAATGATTTTGGTTTGGACGCAGACGCGAGAATTAACAGCGCCGATCTAGCCCGACCAGTTTGCTTGTCTTTGTCTGCGATGATGGGATCAATATGTAATTTGCTACCTTGTCTGGGCGGAGACAGGGGGGGGGGCGAGCAGGGGCTAGACCCCCCCCATGGTTCGGCCCCCCCTAACAATCTGGTACTAGGACTAGGAGCAGTGTAATCGTATCAATTGAAGGTTTTCTTCGTTTCTACGGAAGCTAATCGACGCAGATCGCTACTAGTACTTACTCAAGGCCGGCCCATGCTTACAATGTGTGACTCTGCACTTGTACACACCAAAGCCCAGTCCAGTTTTGGCCATCCTAGAGATCGATCCTTTTCTGTAATACCGATCGAGTACGTACGAAGCGGGTCATCTCTTTTACCCTAATCTAAGATCGATTTGCCATGGCGGCTGCCGTACCCGTAGGTCACAAACTAGGCTAAAAGCTACCCCGTTTGGAAACTGACTCGCGATGCCGCCGCGCTAGCCACTGCGCTGATGTGTCGATCATGCGGACTGCTGCGGGCTGCGGCGCCTCACCAATCACCATCATGGAGGACAGAAACTCCCAGCTATTCCTTATCAATCGCTCAAATTTAGAGGTACGCTGGTAATCAAAAACTGATCAACTATCTTTGCGTATGTGCACAATTGTCAAGCCTAGAAGTGCTAGCCGATCGGGAATAATTTTTACACTCAGGCTCGGTAGAAGTGCTTGCAGGAAATCCAAGTGTTTCATCTATATTATTTATATAAACTTTATATTCATGAGCTATGGTTATGCTGGTTTAGGCTCAAAATTTGTGTCGTGTCCGGTATTGATGATTCGACAATTATCGGACAGTTATGCAAGGAAAAAACCCAGCAGCTTGCCCAAACACAAAATAATTTTTCGACTCCGGCTCTGGCTCGCCCCCCCTATACCCAAATCCTGGCTCCGCCCCTGCTTGTCTACCTTGTTGGGTCAGCTACAATTGTACGGTTTTGAATGAGCACGATTTTCTTTTCTTCATATGTGGGTCTTTCTCGTAATCGCCTGTACGATGTTAGATGGGTAGGCTCCTAGCTTATTGCATATTCTCCGTTCTGATTTAGTCTATAATTTTTTTTTAAAAAAATATGGTATTGCAATGTAAGACAAAGATGGTCATTTTTTTTTTCAATTCCACATTTCTCTTCTTACCTCTTTGTCTCCTAAGAGAGAACTAGGCATTGCCGACTGATTTGGTCCTCCTCATCAAGGACGTCACCGGTAAGGAGCTCTACTACATTATCGATTTCGTCAGGATGCCACCAGAGCCCCGCCTTTGTTGATATGAATGGACTACCTAGTGTGGTAAGCCCTTTTTTTGCCATTATTTATGTTTCTTCCTTGTGAGTTTCGATCAGTTTAAATAGGGTCATGGGGCCCAATAATAGGCACAGTTATAAGGTTTAGCTCGCTCAAACTTTGAGGATTATGTTGTTTTGTTTCATTGCTAGCACTTGGACCCTGCGCTCGATGTCAATTTTCTCCATTTACTCGTTTTTGTGTAGAAGAATTGTACTGTATGTGATTTGTCCGCAGATTGGATTGTTGTTGAGGTCATGCGCTTGAATTAGCTGGTTAAATATACAACGGTGAAAGTACAATGCATATGTGATATGTTTTTAGTTAATAGTTTATGGCCTGTTTTGGTCAAGATTTGAGCAAAGTAATGTAATCAAGTTTGTATTTTTACCGCAGTTATCTTTTGTTGCTTGATTGTTTGTTGAGATTACGATGCCATGTTTAGTTGACGGTGAGTAAGCTAATGTGATGAAGTGTGTATTTTTTTTGACGCCAAGTGTGTATTTTTCTGCTTGGTTAGATAATGATTGCAAGTTTTAAATTCTTATGCACTGATAATAATCTTGCGATTGTGTACAATGTAGGAGAGGACTGTGATATGTTTTTAGCTGAAAATTCTTTTGTAGGATTGGACCCCATGAACGACACTCAAGACGCCCTTGCCGCTTGCTTGTCACCATAGAGTAGCTATGGTTAGGGATTGGGGGATTTTGTGGAACCGATTTGGGAATTTTCATCTAAAACAAACGAAGGATATAAACTACTAATCCAAATATCCAATCACTCGATGCGGATCCGTGCGCTTGCCACCACGGCATGCCGTGCGTCGGCTCCATATCGCTTGTGTTCCTATTTCAGTCCGCATGAAAGTGCTTGGACTGGGTGATCAACACGTGCATATTTATGGACTGGTTTCCGCCCACCAAGCACATATTTAGCTAGAAGACAAAGACAGTGAATCCGATGAAAATAAGGAGATAGGAAAAGCACATACTCCCTCCGTCCACAAATAAATGGATGTGCGGGTTTTTGAAGAGGGACTATCAAGTAGAGAGACAATTGCATTGAAAAGATGTAAACCAACATTTATTTTTAATTCTTTCACCTTCAATAAACTAAGAGCATGTAGGAAATAAAGATAACATGTGTTAAATTTTATTGGGTTTGATTATCATGCGATGAACGAGAAGCAATTTTTAACTTTAAAGTGCATCGGGAACAAAGAAATGCACTCTTTTATGGATAAAATTTGAGCCTAAATCCGTCCACTTTATTTAATGACGGAGGAAGTAGTAGAAAAATAAAATCAGAGGAGAGCTACATACTAACCGGATATCACGAGGCGGCGATAGTAAAATCCATTTGGAGTTCCATTCCCTCGTTAGCTAGCAATTCGACTTGTCCGCTCCGTCTGAAGTTGTTTTTCAGTATTTTTTCGGGATGGTGAGGCGACGGCTACATCCTGAAGCTAGAATAAGCCTATCTTAGCCCTATCAACGCTCTGCTACTGCGTACCGTGTCGCCGTAGGGCGGCGCGTAGAGTCGTGTATCCAACGGATCTCCTGAAATCCGGTCGTTTTTCGTGTTTTTTGGTTGGTTTCAAGCTAGTCTCTTCCGACCTAGGGTTGTCATCGTAGGTGACTTAGTGCGATGGTTGTTTACTACGATAAGCTTTGCTCCGCATCGGTGGTGGAGGGGTGAGGACGGTGTTGCGACTTTGGCTCGTCAATAGGTGCTCCAAGTATATATTTACAATTATCATTACTTTTTGGACTGTTTGTAGTGATTTTAATATATTTGCAGAATTTTTTCAGAATATACGAAAATAAGGCTAAATTGTTGAACTTTTTGTTGGGAAACGGGAGACGCGTGAGGAATTCCCTTCGCCGGGGTAATTGATGTCAATAAATCCTAAATTTGAGCTAAAATTGAAATTTACTCAAAAATAAAACGAAGACAATCAATCTGATGAAGCAAAATTGGGTACAGTCCTTGATCACATTTAGTGTCTTGTGCCACCAAAGAGTGTGAACAGGTGTCCGGTCCGTCTAGTCGCCGCCAATAAAGAGGAGCCGTCTTTTCCTACGCCATGACGCCGACGAGCTACGTGCCCTACGCCATAGTATCTACCGTTTGCAGGCCAGGAGCAGTACGTATCTCCGTACAGCGGAGGCAGCAGCACGCGTTGGTCGTTACGGCAGTGTCTTGTCAGCGCAGTCCGCGGGCTCCGTAGCGGATCGTGTCGACCCGCCGGAGACAGGCGCCTGAATTGGCACTTGCTAGCGAGGCACGTATGTACATACGTATCGCGCGCGTGCCCGGACAGAACGACCTTGCACGAGTCGACCTAGCAGGCCTAGCTGGTGGAGCGCCACCCTACAAGGCATGCTGCATTCCTGCGCGTCTCGTCATGTCGCGTCCTAGGTTTTTTCTTTTGAACAAAGCGACGGGTCGGACACGCCATTTCATTCAGCTCAAAACCAGTTTAGAGGCAGATTTTGAAAAGCTAGAGCCATGGGACAGTTTCCTAAAACATGAGCTGAATTTGAGGAACTATAGATAGGCAAAGACTGAGATCATCTGACTGCCTATTGTGCACAATTATGACCTAGGCCATTAATTTCTCCCCCGACATGAAATATATTTGGCTTGATCTCCGTGGAATCATTCTTATAGTGTGCAATATGTTCCCTGATTTCCCATGGGATTTGACTATCTAGAATCTACTCTACTGCAGCTGCTCTAGCTAAAGTCAAGTTATCACTGAGGAATGTGACCTGTTGAGTTTGAAGTTGTTTCATCACTTTGGCTGCCAATAGAAGAGATGTTGCTTCCGCTTGCAATGGCGATGGGTTTTGGAAGTCGAAGCTTGAATTAAATTGTGTTATCTGAAGAAAGATGTTTGAGTTGGCAATAGATGCCTTGCATCCTTTTGCCGGAACATGTGTATCCGATGTAACCGTGCAACTCACAAAGCATCTTTCTAAGAGAATCTCCACCAAGCACGCCTCATAACGAGCTCAATATTGATTTGGAGGTCCGCCGCTATTTTTGAGCCACACTGCCGCAGATCAAAAGTAGCGAGCTAGTTTTATAGCCCAATAAAATTGCCGGCAACCTTGTACCGGCCCATACATGAAAGGACCGGGTGGGGGTCACTAATACTTCCGTCCATGAATAACATAGGCTTTATCGATAAACTTGAAGATAAGAGCTATGGGACGGTATTAATTGATAGACTCTGCACCACTAAGTTTAGGAATAAGGCACAAAATCCCGAAATTCAGCCGCGAGACATCCACCCTTGCTAGGGCAAAGTCGTTTAGCAGCTGAAGGATAGGTCTTTTAAGAATCGGCCAAAATGTTTTGTCAAAAAAGATTGGCGGTCCGTCCGGCCCAGGAGCGATACCCTCCTTCATGCTGAGGAGGACTCAGCCAGGTCCTCAGTCTTGAAGGACCTTTCAAGCTCCGCATTTCATCCCCAGAGACGCACTTGTCGCTCGGCCAGGCCACCCCAAGGACTCTGTCCTTCCACCCCGAAATCATGAGACATCGGTAGAACTCATAGACATGAGCCAAGATATCCTGCTGTTCCGAGACTTCTCCCTGGCTAGGAAGCACGAATACTTGGATACGTATCCGATACGTGATACGGGGATACTGCGATACGGCAATTTTTCAAAAATGTAGATACGGGGATACGTTCATATATATGTAAATATTTAGAAAAATAAAGAAATTAAATATTTCTCATAGGATTAACATGGATGTGGATGTTTTCCTCCACATCCAACATAGATATTTTAATAATTAAATAAGTAAAATTCATCTCTAGAAATCACACGAATCAATAGCTAGTAGTTGGGATGCATTTCATGTAGTTGTTGCTGTTGTACGTGCTCTAGCTCGAGCTCCCAACTGAAGATCTGTTTGATGGGATGTACTAGTATTTGCCCGTTTCAAAAAAAGATGGGATGTACTAGTACTAGTACTCTGAATGGAGAAGGAATGAATTCAGAGATCAAAATCAATTGTTCGATAGGGATGGGGTGGAGTGGAAGGATCAGCGGTAGAAGATGAGTGGACGGTTGGCTGGCTCGAGTACCCCTCGAGTATCGCTCGAGTAACCCTTGGGTATCCCTCATGTGTCCGTAATTTTTTTATTTTTTTAATTAAAAAATTAGCAGATACGTACGGGATACGTATCGGAAAGTATCCAGGCAGTATCCCGTATCCGAGCAGTATCCGATACCGGTACGGCATAAAAGCCAAGTATCCGCGCTTCATTGCTCCCTGGTCCCATCATCCTCCATCGAGATGGAGATGGGGGTTTAGGGCATCTCCAACGCGGGCACCCCAAACGCAAAACGGACGTTGAATCGGTCCGTTTGGGTAAAACCTGCTCCCAACGGGCAGACCCATATTAAAAACGGACTGATGTGCTGTCCGGCACGACCCAAAGCCGGATCAAATTTGGGAGCAATTTGGGGCGAGCCGGACGCGTGCGGGCGTCTCTGGTCATCCGCGCATGTCCGTTCATGGCCCACTTGTCAGTGACAAAAAAAGGCTCCAACAACTTCTCTCTCCTCTGCCTTCTCTATTTGCTTTTTGCCATGGAAATATCCATGGCTGCCCACCGGAGTTGAGCTAGCTCGGCCAGGCTTCGCCGTCGTCCTCGCCTGGAGATCCTCAACGCCGCCTCCTTCTTTTTTTTAATCCCCGCTGGAAGTCGCCGGAGCCGAAATGGTCGTCGTGCCGCCGGACTGGATGCCGACGAGCCTGCCATGGCCGAGCCACGGCCGCGCCGCCCTGCCCGCCACGGCCAAGCCACGCCCGCGCCGCCCGCCACGCCGTCCTGGCCGCCCTGCCCGCCACGCCGTCCCGGCCGCGGGGAGGGAGCGGGGCACGCCGTCGCCGGCCGCGCCCGCGGGGAGGGAGCGGGGCATGGGCTCGCCGTCGCCGGCCGCGCCGCGTGGGGAGGGAGCGGGGCACGCCGTCGCCGACCCTCGCCTCGACCGCGCCTCGTCGGCCTCGTCCGCGCCGCGCCGTGCCGTCGCCGGCCTCGCTCGACCGCGCCTCGCCGGCCTCGCCCGCGCCGTGCCGGTCGCCGGCCTCGCCTCGACCGCGCCGGGCCGAGTCCGCGCCTCGCCGGCCTCGCCTCGACCGAGCCTCGCCTTGGCCGTGCCGCGCCGCCGCCGGCCCGGCTCGCGCGGCTCGCCGTCGGCCGCGAGCACGGACACCGCACCGCGAGGGCGTCGGCCGCGCGAGTGCCGCCGGCACGGGCGCCGCGAGGGAGTGCGGTGGCCGCGAGCGAGGCCGTCGGCGCTGCTCCGTCCCGCGCCCTCCGCTCGACCATGGGGTCGGCCTCCGGTCCGGCGCAGCGTGGGCGCCATCCCCGGCGTCGGTCGAGGCACACCTTGACAACTAGTAGTAGTACTACTAGGGAAGAAGAGAAGAAATAATAATTTGGGTCGCAACAGCGTTGGGGAATAAAAACGAGACGCGGACGTTCGGGCTATCCGCCTGTCCAGAGAACGACCCAAACAGCAAAAAATGAACGTCCAAACGCGTCCGTTTGGGTCTCCCGGTTGGAGATGCCCTTATGCCCCCATGCATGCACGCTCGTAAACAGCTGTGGCTTTTCCCGCCATGATGGCCGCGGATCCAAAACAGTGCCGACACGGTCGATTGGATACGGTGATCCGTGAATGAATTGCCCCGTATCGTTCCGGTGGCCGGATGGAGACGACCGCCGACGCCGCAAAGTACAAGCAAATCCATATCCTGCGCCTGCGTCCCGTGCCGTGCCGTGCCGTCGCCTCCCCGTATCTGATGTTGAAAGGCTCTTTTATCATGTGTGCCCTAGGATACAGTACAAAGTTTCAGCCACGTAAAGGCTAGCTAGATTCTGTTTATCTTCCGCTCGTTTGCCCGTGTTTTCCGTTGGGTTTGTACAGTGGTTACCGGCTCTGTTTTTTTTCACCTTATCTCTGAAGTTGGAATATGTATTCTGGGCGTAAAGAATTAACTTGGTCCGCTCCCCCCACATTGCAGAGCTGCTCCGCTCCCCACGTTGACCACGGCGAGACTCGAGGCACGTGAGACCCCATCACCAGCTCCACTCAATGAACACCGCTCCATCTTATCCTCTCCCCTGGGCGGCATCTCGACCGTCCGCTGCATCCGACGGCGTACAATTACTTGGCGCCGCGTGGCACGTGACTGGCAGCTGTTTGAGCAGCGGCTGCTCCGCCCGCCGGTAACCACGTGCCCATCATCAACGCTGCCGACCCTGGTGAAAAAGAAGGGCAAAGGCAGCCGCGTTCCTGGAGCGGGAAGTGGCCAAGTGGGCTGTGTGCAACAACAACAAAAATACAAACGGCGGAAATCAAAACCGGGAGTTGAAGGGAAACGAAACTTCGGCGCCGAATCATTCGAGCGCCAGCGGAAAGACCGCGGTGCCCTCGTACTTGTCTTGTTCGCGTTGCCGCCGTGGCCGTACGTACGATGAGGACGGAGGGGAGGTTGGGGATGGGACAAGACACGTTCCCCGTCGCGCGCTGTACGTTGGATCGGTCGTATACGGATTAGGTCGTCAACTTGTGATTAGCTACTGTATGTGCGTTGTTGGTTCTAGATTGTCGTTTTGCGACGCGGATTAGCTTTGGTAACTAAACTAACCGAAACGCCGGGTTACTTAATCATGTTTGTCGTAAGTAGTATGTTTACTGCTGTTACAAATTATCCCAGTGCAACTACTACTAGTAGCCGTTAACAGTCGTTGTCTGAACGCGGTGCGCGGGCACGATGGAAGTGAATGGGAGCTAAATACACCACTAGTCCCAATAGTTGTACTATAGGTGCATTTTAGTTCCAATAGTTGTAAAATGGGGTAAGCTAGTCCCATAAGTTGTTCCAATGTGCAAAACTAGTCCCAAACTATTCTGATACCGACACATGGCATTAGTGTTTTCACCAAAGAGCCCCTACATATTTCCTGTACCACACCTGGCCTTGCACATGCTTACCGCGCTTGGGTCCCACCTGTCAGGTCGGAGCAAAGAAATAACAAAATATGTTGTAGCCAGGATTCGAACTCGCGGGCTCGCGGCCTAGTAAGTAGGAAGCTCAACGCGGACGTGTGAACCATCAGCTCCAACGTTCTTGTCTGCCAATCTAGAGAGATTAAGGTTATATATAACCGCGCAGTACAAAGTTATTCGTAATCAAGGATGTAGCTACATGGTAATGGAAGATTAGCTATGATGATTAATTAAAGAAATATTTAGCTATTGTGCATTCATTCGAGCCACTCTACACTGCGTATGTATGTGCTAGCTGCATAACATTATCTGCTAATTTAGTTAACTGATAATTAGTTCGCGGTAGTCAAGTATATAATTTTTTTCACATTTCATTGTAACTTTCTATAACATTATTTATGTATATTTTGTTGTTTGTTTTAATAGTATAATTTAAATGTATTGTACCTTCTAGTACTGCCGAAATAATAATCCAACGGCGGCCGTATACTTCGGAAGTTTAGGATCGGATGAAACCGTGAGAATTCAGTTCAATACTAGGATGCCTCGTCAGCCGTGGTGTGTCCAAAATTTAATTTTTTAATTATATTCAATAATTCCATTTATTTAATAATTATGTTATATTCTACAAAAAATATTATTAATTGACGCGCCAAAAATTTAGTGCGGTATACCTTTTGGCAGAATCCTAGGTCCGCCACTAGGTATTCATATGCAGGAGCACCTTCCCTAAATACTCGAGCTCCATCAATTCTAGGCCATGGCAGCATGAGCTTGAGCGAACGTGTCGCTCGATGCCCGAACCACCCAGCCACCAACATGGGGTGCTCGTACAACCTGCCGTGTGCAGCGAGCGACGAAATTTATAACATCATATGAGATTTTTGTGGAGCACGCGAATATTAAATGGGTTAAAGCCAGAAATAATTTTCACTGGTAGTTGTATGTTTATCTATTTTTTAGTGTGGTAATTATGTAGTTAAACGGCCATTGGTGCTAGTTAATGAAGGATTTCCATATTTTATCTGGGGCCAGCTGACACCAACGCTCGTAAGCCAGTTTCGTCGCAGCGGCTGGAGCATGCAAAGACCCGGCAAGTCCAGGTTCAACAGAAAAGATCAAATATAAATAAGAAATGGTCTACAGCTTTTCAGAAGGAATGGTGAAACTTGCTGGTTGTCAGGTGCGGGTTACAACTTGTTGACCGTGCGTTCGAATCCTGGTCAGAGCGTGGTTTTGTTTTATTTCTTTGCTCCAACCTGACAGGTGGGACCCACTACGTTAGGCATCTGCTGGGCCAGATATGGTATAGGAAAAAATGTAGGGATTTTTTTGCGAAAAGACCAAAATGCCACGTGTCAGCACAGTAATCATTTGGGGCTAGTTTTGCACAAATGAACAACTTTTGGGACTACCTTACCCCATTTTGCAACTATTGGGACTAAACTGCACATGAACTACAACTAGTGGGACTTGTGGTGTATTTAGCTCAGTGAATGGCGGTGGAGGTGCGCAGCACGAGCAGCAGTGGCACCGTGGAGTGTGAGTAATAATAACGATCCTGTCGTGTCTGACGGAGCGCTGTATGTAATATGCAGGCGGAGGGACCCAGCTCAGCTGAGCTGGAGCGGGGCCTGACCGGTCAAGCATGCAGGTTGCAGGGTGGCGAGCCCATTTCCTATCACCCGGTCCATCACCTGCCGCCGCACCAGTATGCAGCTTGCTGGGGGGACTCCGATCAGATGTATGCCTACGTCGTCGCGGACTGACTGTACACATGGACGCGCGATCTGTTTCCTCAACCGTAGGCTGCAACCAGGGCTCACTGTATTCTTCGTCGGCCAAGTTTTCCCATACGGTCATACGGACATTGGGGGAGAGAGGTGTATTGCACCTGCGTGTCCATCCTCGTGAAAAATCCGCTGGGTATAGACCATGCTCCTGTACTGCTGCGCTGCGCCTTCCATGCCCTGCCCGTGAGCTCGATGGACTGCCTAATTGGTGGGCCCTCTAGTGACCTGCCTCCCTGCGGCCCTCAAACCCTCAAAAGGTTACGCTACGGATCTCTGACACAGATTATCCACCACGGGCATGCACCTAAAACTTTTTTTTTTGGAGCCGAGCCCGCTTTTGGAGTGCAATCGCTCGGCTTGGCTTGGCTCGGCTCGTGTTCAAACGACATATGGAGTTCGCGCGGGTATCGTGTAAATTTCAGAGCCTACGCGGCACTGCCGGCTCGTGTTCAAACTAAAGTTGGACAATTTGGTGAAAGAGTAAAATACATCAAAGGTCACTGAACTTGGGGTCATGACTCAACTTGGTCACCGTACATCACAATACGGAATTTAAGGTCACCAAATACGCGTTGGAGCTCATTTAGGTCACTGGTCCGTGGGAGAGGTACATATTTTCCTGACGTTGTACGCTTGAGGACCCGTTTGTCAGGCCACGTAAGCTTCCAGCCATGTTTCCTTTTATAGAAAAGAAAACCCAAATCATGTTTACACAACCGTCCCCCTCCTGAATAAAAAAATAGAACCACACCCTCGATCCCCTCCCTCTTTCTTTTTCTTAGGAACCCCCACGGTAAACTGCGGTTAGCCGCCGGTGACACCAAACGTGGCGAGAGAAGCGTGCGCCCACGCGGAGCCAGGGTAGAGGGAAATCTGCATCATTCACGGCCAGCGACCTGTGCCACCCGCGTGACACGACCACACCGCTGGGTTTGACCGAGGCGAGTACGCTCGGCGCGGCTGCCGGCGCAGGCGAGCACAGAATCGGCTGCGGGGCTCGCGCGAGGCTGCGGAGGGGCGGACCGTCGAGACGCATATCACGATGAGGGTAAGGAAGTTGTAGTCGGACGAAGTGTCGTCTTCGTCGTCGTTGTTGTCGGTGAACGGAAAACGACGATGACACGCTGCCCGCGCCTGCTCCTTTGCCCGGGCCCTGGCCTCCTTCCTTGCTGCCACCTTGTCGTCTGCCGCCTCTTGCACCTCCAGCCAGGCGGACATGGTGTCGGAGTCCTCCTCCTCCTCCTGCTCCTTCTCCTCCTCGTCCTCGCCGTCGCTGTCAGCGGCGCCTCCGTCCTCCTCCTGGCCCTCGCTGGCATCGGCGCCTCCGTCCTCCTCCTCACTCGGCGTGGAGGCAGGGTCGCTGGGCGTGGAGCCCGGGTCGCTTGGCATCGTAGGGGTTTCCCACCAATGCCGCCATCCCGACGGCTTGCCGAGTCCGACGGCAGAAGAAGAAGAGGAAGAAGAAGAAGAAGAAGAAGAAGAAGAAGCCGGTTCGGCGTGAATTACAGTAGACGCAGGGCTTATATTCTGCGGGGATTAATGGCGGCACGTATAACGAAGAGGCTTGCGGTTGCTTTTCCGCGGTGGTTTGGCGCTCCATTCCGGCGGTTGGCGGGTTGATCGGCGTGGTTGCCACTTCGGCGGTTAACATTGGCGCGCTTGATGTACTTTAATTCGAGGCTGATCGAACCAGGGTCGCTGCTAGACGGGTCCGTGGGGGAAGCGAGCGGACGCTAGGCGCGACCGCGCAGCGTCCGCGGAGACGCAAACGTGCCACATATTTATACCGCGTTTGCGTCGCTGCGGACACCCCGAACACGATTCGTCGTCCCGTTGAAGCAGGGTGCAGACGCATTTCCGATCCACGCGGACGCAAACGGTCGCACAACGTCCATTTACGTCGTTGGAGATGCCATGACGACGGCGCGACAAGAGTTGTCGTCTCGAAGACTCGCACACCCATGGGCCTGCCGGCAGGAGCTAGTAAACGCCGGAGGCTAGGTGCGCACAAGACGGCATTCAGTTACACAGCTGAATCCCTATGTGACCTGACAGACAGGTCCACAACGTTCTAAATCAGCAAAATAGTATCTGTACCATAGACCAGTGACCTAAACGAGCTCCGACTCGTATTCAGTGACCGTTAATCGTGTTTCGCAATGTACGATGACCAAGGTTAGTAATGACCTCAAGTTCAGTGACCCACGATGTATTTTATTTACTCTTTGGTGAAATGCTCATTTTTTCGATGTGTGTGGCTCGTGGCCGACCCAAAATAGCGACTCATTCCGTCTTCTTTTAGATCAGCACGCAGACAATTTATGTGCTGCTATCTAGCCGGCTAGGACAGTGTGCCCAGCGGCGCCACCTATTCGGTCCGCTAGCTATTTGGCCGCTTGCAGTAGATAAATAATTTAGAATAAAGTTTAAAATCGCGTGATAATTTGATACAAATTTCATTAAAACGAACGTAATTTACATAGTTTTAAAAAAATCTCGACCCTAGTTTTCAGCGCCACCATCTTCTTCGTCATCGGAGACGAGGTCGACAAAGGGCGAGGGCACCCACGACTTCTACGCCCAAGAAAGGACCTCTGGCGGATGCGACGAATAATGCGACGGTTGCGCGTACTACAACAATGTGGCTGGCGGCACGTACTACGGAGGAGGTGGGACAATCTGGCCGTCCCATGTTGCCTGTGGTGGCTCGTGCGGCGGCAATGGTGGTGGCGGTGGCAAAGAAGCAACGTGCTCCGCCACCTTTGCCAAGAGCTGGACGACGTCCTCCAAGCCTGGCAACGACCACTTCAAGTCCTCGCCAACCCTTGACGCAACGGGCGCAGTTGTCAGCGATGGTTTTGATGGCCAACACTGCCGCCGGTCAACCTTCTGCCGTTGGGTCGCTTCCAAGTGATCCCGCAGCACGCGCGGCCAGACAGAAGCGCTATCCGTGCCGACGCATCGATTTCCCAAATTTGATTGACCGATGGATCAAGACGGACGGGAACGGTCCGTTTGGGGCGGCCCGTTGGAGCTTGCGCAGCCGGTCCGTTTGTCAGCGCGTACCGTTTCGATCGCGCGAGGGGGTCGGCCGGCTGGATACGCCCTTAGCAACCGCTGAAAACCTGTGCTTCAGCCAACACGTTTTCTATTTGTACAGAGGAACAATGTGTAAATGCAAATGATTCTTCAACCAGTCGGTAAACTGGTGTGCTATTTTTTAAAAAATAATACGTTTCTTTTATTAAATTTTACAAATATTGTGGGAATCAATGAATTTTAGAAAATAACATGGCTTTGGTCAACAGTTCGACGGTAAGGACCTTTCGGCCAACTGTATGCCAATTAGTACTTATATTGGCTAACTGTTAGCTAATAAGTCATGTACACACATGGTCGTACGCTTGTATCGTTGCTCCTCCTGGCTCGTCGCAATTGTCTCTCGTGCAAGTTTATGTGCGTGACTTGCCTAGGTTGAGTGATTGCGTGATCTGGCAATTACCCGCGGCAGATGACATGGGATCGGACTGGTCAATACACCGAGTTTGTCCGATCAGTGCCTCCCGGATCTCCTATCTGCCAGAGCTAGGAACGAGTAGTACCATTTTAACTTCTTCCTCCACTTGTCAGACTACTCATAGTGGGAACAACTTCTTTTTTTTTTGAAACGAGTGGCAAAAGATTTGCCACTATTCATTAATTAAGGGGAAGAGTTTAGACAAGACCGAAGGTTCACCAAAGAAAACAAAGAAAACCCCGAAGGGAAAGCTAAGGGATTACTCTCCCGTTGTTACAAAACTCAAACACTTTGCACCCGCGGCAACCCAAAGCTTTACTTCGGTTTTGATGATGTTGAGGAGGGCGGCGGTTGGTGCGGACTTATGGTTGAAAATTCTAGCATTCCGCTCCTTCCAAATGGTCCAACTAACAAGCATGATGATGGAGGACAAGGCCTTACGATTGCCCGAAGCCTCATTTAACAACTTGGACCACCATCCCTCAAGGTTGAGATCGTCCGTCCATGCATGGAGGTGGATGGAAGGAATGCCAATCCAACTTTTCACCATCCCCCAAAGACGTTTGGAGTAGCGGCAATGGGAGAGAAGGTGAGCCGCCGTTTCTTGAGTTTGGTTGCAAAGCGGACACCGACCGCAATTTGTTCTACCCCTTCTCGCTAGGCGGTCCGCCGTCCAAAGCCTATTATGAAGAGCCAACCAAGCGAAGAACTTGATCTTTGGGGGGGCCCAAGCCTTCCAAACAAGCCGATTCATGTTGGTAGTCATGGCGCCAAAGAATTGTGCTTTGTAAGCCGCGGCCGTGGAGTACTCTCCATTCTCGGTGGTGTTCCAAGTGATTGTGTCCTCAAGAAACTCATTGAGATGAATGTCCCGGAGAAGAGTCCATAGCCGAATGTACTCATGCAAATGTTGGATGGTGAGGTTTGTGTCCATCTTGATTTTTTTAACCCAAGCATGATCCGTCAAAGCTTGGTTTACCTTCCATCTCTTCCTAGTAGAAGCTTCATATATAAGCGGAGCTATGTCTTTGGGCTTCGTGTCATTGAGCCAAGGAGAATCCCAAAAACTAGCAATCTTGCCATTCCCTAAGGAGATAGAAGTCGAAGCATAGAAGAGATCCATGTCCACCTCGTCACATGGGTTGCCCATTCCCACCCAAAGCTTGGTTGGGTGCCTCCATTCGAACCAAGGCCATCTTAAACGAAGAGCCCTCGCAAATTTGTCTATGTGGAGGATGCCTAAGCCTCCAAGACTTTTCGGCCTACAAACCGCCTCCCAATTTAATTTGCATTTTCCTCCGGTGATCTCCTTTGTTCCGGCCCAAAGAAAAGCGCGTTCAATCTTGTTCATTGAAGCCACACAACCCGGTGGAATTCTAAGAGGAGTGAGATGGAAAATAGCTTGGGAGGTGAGGACGGACTTGATAAGGGCGCCTCTACCGGCCGTATTGATGTTCTTGCCATCCCAAGTGACAAGCTTGCCGGCCATTTTGTCCTCAAGTGGTTGGTAATCGACTCTTTTTAGTTCCCAAACCGAAAGAGGGAGCCCCAAGTATTTGATAGGGAAAGACGCACGGATGACCTAAGCAAACCCCAAGCACATCATCAAGGTCGACTTCATGGCAATGTATTGGGATGACCGAGCTTTTTTGGAAGTTAGTATGAAGACCGGTCGCTTCACCGAAATGGTCAAGAATGGCGGAGAGGTTTTGGATGTCCTCCTTTAAGGGGAGCATGAAGACGGCCGCATCGTCCGCATAGAGAGAAGTGCGAAAAACGGTTCCTCTTCCTCTAATCTTGTGAAGAAGGTTGTGTTGGGTGGCCAACTCAAGGATCTTTTGGAGTGGGTCTATGGCAAGGACGAAGAGAAGCGGCGATAACGGGTCTCCTTGCCTAAGCCCCTTTCCATGATAAATGGGCAAGCCGGGAACCCCGTTAAGAAGGATCCTCGAGGACGCCGTAGAAAACAAGGCGGCAATCCAATCGCGGAATTTAGGCGGGAAGCCTAGTCTTGCAAGAAGCTCAAGGATGTAGTCCCAACGCACGGAGTCAAAGGCCTTGCGAATGTCAAGCTTGAAAAGAAGGGCGGCCACCTTGCTCTTATGGAGCCTCTTGGCAAGATTCTTTACATACATGAAGTTGTCATGGATACTTCTTTTCTTGATGAAGGCACTTTGGGCATTGGAGACTAAATCGTTCATGATAGGGGCTAGCCGCGTAGCAATCATCTTAGCCACAATCTTGGAGATAGCGTGGACCAAACTAATAGGCCTATAGTCGGAGACTTCCTCGGCCCCCTCTTTCTTGGGAAGAAGGACAATGTTGGCCGAGTTGACCCATTGAAGATGGGCAAAATGGAGGTTGTTGAAGTTCTCAATGACTTTTAAAACGTCAACCTTGATGGTACCCCAACATTTCTTGAAAAAAGCTCCGGTGAAACCATCGGGGCCGGGAGCTTTATCGGAGGGTAAATGGGAGATAGCGTGGAGGACTTCCTCCTCCGAGAAAGGAGCATCAATGCCCTCAAGGGCCGTGTTGCCAAGATTGAGAGTTTCCCAATTTAGGTCCCATTTGCGTGTTTGTCCTACGCCCAAAGCGGAGGAAAAATGGCTATGTAAGATTTCCTCTTTCCGAAGGTGATCGGTAACCCATCCACCATTGTGCTTGATGCGGTGTATGTGGTTTTTCCTTCTTCTAGCATTGACTCTAAGATGGAAAAATTTGGTATTTGCATCGCCTTCCTTGATATTAGCAATCCGAGAGCTTTGCTTTTTCCTAGCCCTCTCTAGGATAGCAAGGCTAATGACTCTTCTCTTCAACCTAGCACGAAGGTCTTGCTCTTCGCCCGAAAGGACCCGATTTTCTTGTGCGATGTCGAGGTGGAGGATGACTAGAAGAGCGGCGTGGAGCAACACCTTAGACTTAGAGAAGAGGCCCCGGCTCCAAATGGTAAGCTCCTTGGACACATTCTTGAGCTTATGGAAGAGGTTTTGGTAGGGCTCCCCATGTGGAACAACTTCACTAGTAACTCAGGGCGACCACAATGCTACAGAGTGGATCGTATCTAAACTTGCCAGCAAGGATTTTTTGCTTAGGTGGAACAGCAATTAAGAAGAAAGAGATTGAGATCGTATCTTGTTTAGACTAGTCATAGTGGAGAGTAACATCGAGTAGTGTCATGCATATGACATTATGACATTACTATGCACCTTCATAGTGCATAGTAACTTAGATGTAGTATCATGCACAGTGTATTAATTAGTTTGTAGACTCATTCTAGCTTGAAAAGTCTGATGTTATGGTAACATAGCTAGTTACCACAACCATCTCTTTCTTCATTTAATGGCATGTCATGTCATCAATTTGCCTAGTTGGCAATGCATGTTGCGCTATGTTACTACCTTAGTTACTCCCACTATGAGTAGTCTTAGGATACCATCTCTTGTTTACCGCCCCGAGATGAATTATTTTCGTGCCCAATCCCAGCGTCCTCTGCCGCTCGCTTTCCCTCAACTTCTCTCCACGGGCTTGCTCTGGCCCAATCATTAACCAATGTTGAAGCAACTATAATTAACACTAGGGCCCACAAGTAGATACGAGCCATTGTGACCATGTGTATCTAATTTTGCACGACGTGGGATGGACAACGTTAGATACGAGTTCAGTGTATCCGCACTGTGAGCGCCCTAAGTGTCCAACTCACCAAATTTACTTATGCTAAGCAATGAGTTAACGAAGAGAGAGAGGATAGTAGAACATACCTAGGCTATCGTAACATCACACTTCCCAAGATACAATGAGTGTACAAGCCAATTAATGAAGATATCTATGATACTACTTTGATGTTACTAACCACTATGAAGGTAGTAACATGTGCATGTTACTACTATATGTTACTTTCCACTATGACTAGTCTCAGTGGACGCGCACACACTTTAGTAGCCATGTAGACTAGCCACCCGTAGGCCTCCATTCTACTACTGCAACAATGCCATCCTGTCCATGTGAAATCTCTAGACAAATATTTGTAGTCTATGTCATATCCTATGGCTAGCCATAACAAACAAATGACACTTATTTTAACCTTCCAGTATAAGCACATAGTATGTTGATCTCCGTTGATGACGGATCCGCACTAAGCAAGTTCACGTTAATCACAGGTCTCTCTGGCTAGCCCTCAGTTGTCTGGTCAAGCATTCTGCCCGTGTTAAACTCCATGTGACCCAGCCTCCACTGCCATGTTCCTAGACATTACTATAGTCTAACCCTGAAAGTTTTTCCACAAGCTATGTGTAATGTAATGCTGCTTAAACAAACAGCGTCATGTCGCGTGTCCAACCTACCGTGGGAGGTGCGTGCCGGATGCCTGTAGCCTCCCTCGGGGCATGGGCGCATGGCCCAAGCGCCAAATTAAGATCGAGACAAAGATTTCAATACTAGTACTAGTAATCATTTTGGTTTGGACGGAGACCCGAGAATTAACCACGCCGATCTAGCCCGGCCAGTTGCTTGTCTTTGCCTGTGATAGGATCAATTAGCACAGTACTAGGATAGTATTTTGTAATATACTCGCCCTTAAACTTAGGTCAGCTATAATTGTACGGTTATGAATGCGAACAGACATTTTCCTGCGTAGTTCTTTTTCATAATTATTACTTGGCACTACTAAGATGGTAGAGTGGTTCAACACTCGACTGGGTCTTTGTTTTTTCTTTTTTTTTTTATGTGCATTCCTGGTGTCTTTGAACATCTTTTTGGTGCAGAGGCTATGTGTAATCAGTATCACCATGATATTAATATATTCCTAAAAACATGAGGAAAAAAGTGAACCTTAAATTCCACCATCTAGTTGTACAGTTGACACTTGTGCATACCAATTTATTAGGAGAACACTCGACATTTTACTCTATTCAAATTTTGGTTCCATTCTTACAGTCTGAGCCCACATAACGAGTACATGTTAGAGCATCTCCAGTCGCGTCCCCCAAACCATCCCTCAAAGCAATTTGGGGTGTGCCGAATAGAAAATGCGTTCCAGCCGCGTCTTCGAAAGCCCATTTTTGTCCGGCGCGGCCCGATACGGTGTCCGGCGCCCCGAGCCCGTCCCCGTCCCACTGGGGACACTCCGGGCACGCCGGACACAACGAAAAGCGAGGCGGGGAGTGGAGGGGCCGACCCGTCAGCGACTCATTCAAGTCTAGACCTAACCGTCGCCTACCTCGCGTCGAAAGTTAATCGCGTGACGACATCTTTGCCTTAATGGCGACGGAGGGGCAGGCGAGACGTCCCGTCGATGCTGCGCAGACTCCACGCGTCGCCGGCGTTCGCACACCACCGCCCGTTCCCGCGCGATCTTCCCGCCTCTTCTCACCTCTTCCCGCGCTCTCTTCCCGCGCTTTCTTCCCGACGCCGGCGTCTATAAAAGGCCTCCCGACGTAATTGGTAGCCACCACAGCCGCCGGCAAGAAACTCAGCCCTCGTCGCTCCACCGCCGTCTCCTCCACCACCAGTGGCAATGGCGAACCGCCCCGGCGCTGGCTAGTTCCCTCCACTTCCAGTCCCGGATCCGCAGGTCGACATCGACCGCGTCGCCCGGGATGAGCGGCGGCGGTACGGGATGCCGCTTTGGCCTGGCTCTCGTCAGCAGCGGTAGGAGGTACTCGAGGAGGAGGCCCGCCAGCGGCGTGAGGCGGCGCACGCGGCGGATCTAGCGGCGTTCTACGCCCTTGCCTCCGCAGCTGAGGAGGCCGCGATTGCAGCAGCGTGGCACGAGCAGACGACGGCGGGCACCAACAATGCGGTGTTCGCCGCCTCGACGCCAGAAGAGATGCGACGGCGCCGGACGGAGGTGATGGAGCAGCGGTGGGCTGATGACCTCCGCCGCCAGCAGGTGGAGCGGGACACGCTGTACCGTGAACGGCGGGAAGCGATCGAGCGCCGGCGGCGGGACTCGATTGAGCGCCAGCAGCAGCTGGCGGCGGAGGAGCGTCAGCAGCGGGAGGCGGCGCTGGCGGCAACGGAGGCGGCCTGGGCGAGGCGGGCGGACGAGTTGGCGGCGGCGATGATGGAGGCGCCAACGGATGTGGAGGAGGAGGAGGAGGAGGCCGAGGCGGAGGAGGAGGAGACCGAGGTGGAGGAGGATGACGACGACGACGAGTTCGAGTGGTCCGACGACGACGGGCCACAGCCGGACGAAACGGCCAATCAGCAACGCACGCTCGTTGAGTCGTTCGAGTCGGAGAAGAAGCTCGAGGACGACGCCCGTGCCCGCGAACAGGCGCAGATTCGTCGCGCCGTCGAGCTCTCCCTCTAGGCGGTGCAGCAGGGGATGGCCGACGTCGACGCGGTGCTGGAGCAGCGGCGTCTGGCCACCGCCCTACGCACGGAGAGGCGGCGTGCGCAGCAAGAGCTGCGGCGGAGGGCAGGCGACGCCGGGGCGGGGCCGTCGAACGCGCCGGGCGGTCAGTAGGCTAGGTTTAGATGAAACTTTGTAATATATAATCAAAATTGAATGAAAACCTTTATTTTCGTGCATCAATATTAATTTGGGGGCGGCGTTTGGGGGACGCGGCTGGAGAGCGACGTCCCCCAAATGCGGCACGAACAAAACACGTCCCCAAACGCTCGATCCGACGCGATTTGGGGACGCTTTGGGGGACGCCGGCTGGAGATGCTCTTGCACCCCACTTTGGACACATATTTTTTTTGTCGGATGTCTGCACATGTTCCTTTGCAGTTTCATTCTTGCGGGCCCCCATTCCTGACGGCCAAGGAGCACGGTGTTTCATTATGGAATAGATAATCGGTTTTCCCGTTGTTCTATTACCGAAAATCAAGATGTCTTTCCATGAAATAAAACAAAATGGAGCTAAAATCATGATTATATCGGCATCGAAAAACTTCTAAAAAACAAATCTCATGTATCAAACTCACTAACATCATAATCCACAAGGACGTTATTAACAAATCCTAGGATTTCCCAAAGTCTTCCCCTCCTCCATCATTTTCCTGTCAATGGTCATCATCCAAGGTTTGTCTCAAACACTGCACTTGATAACTGCACATACCTCTTTCCCTCGCAGAGCGAACTAGGCACTTCTGACTGATTTGGTCCGCCTCCTCAAGCACGTCACCGACTCACCGGCAAGGATCTCTACTGTGGTGTCAATTTCTGAAGGATGAAACTAGAGCCCCACCTTTGTGGATGGGATGGAGGGACTCTGCACTATGGTAATCCCTCTTTTGCCACTATTTATGGTTCTTCTTTGTTCGTTTCAATCGGGTTTAACCAGGTTTGATGGCCCCCGATGATTGGCACGGTTATAGGGTTTAGCTAGTTCAACGGTGGAGGATTATGTTGTCTCGTTTCATTGCTAGCACTTGGACCCCATGCTCGATGTGAATTTTTTTCCATGTACTCATTTCTGTGTAGGATTGGGTATGATTTTTCCTCGGATTGGATTATTCTTGTTGTCAATCTCTCCAAACTTAACATCCCGTCTCACAGTTGTATCCCTCTCTATGTTCCGCATGCTATCATCACCTAGCTTCGCCTTAGATGGAAATAATTTAGCCGTGAATTCTACAGCCTGAACATCATCACCCATGTTTGCCAATGGAAGCCATGAATGCATGCTTGGAAGCCGGCGACGGAGTCGCCGGTGGAGGGTTGGAGTGGCAAGCCCGGGATGGTCGCCGACGTGGGGGTCCGACCTGAATAAAGGCGGTGGTCCTAGGGTCTCTCTTGCGTGAAGAGGAAGACCTACCGGAGGCCTGGACTCGTGATCTAGCCGGAGTGTTGAGTTCCGGAAGGCTCCGCCAGCGAATGTAACAGTGCTTTTTGCCTGGAGTTTGCTGGATCAGTGGTATTCGGTCGTGCGCACCCATGTTTTTATTCCGACCGATTGGTTCTGGAGGGAGCGGCGCGAAGCTCTTTTTCTGTGTTAACATCAAGTGACTATGGATCCATGATGAAAGTCGGAAGAAGAGAAGTTCATGAAGGCAGGAGGGGAGGACTAGCTAAGGGAGGTTCAAGTCTCCGCGCTGTTGAGGGACTTGCTTGGTGTTTCGGGCTTCAAAGCAGCGGTATGAAAGTGGGGGCGACAACACAGGTGAAGTTCAGAGTCCTACCTTTTAGGGTGAAAACCCAAGGTCTGGCCTTAACTGGTTGTGCCTGACAATGACCTTGTTGGAGGCATTGTTTTGAGAGCGGGGACTATCTTCAGGGTGAAAACTGATACGCGTAGATGCACACGTCCGTTGGGAACCCCAAGTGGAAGGTATGATGCGTATAGAAGCAAGTTTCCCTCAGTATGAAACCAAGGTTTATCGAACTAGTAGGAGCCAAGAAGCACGTTGAAGGTTGATGGTGGCGAAATGTAGTGCGGCGCAACACCAGGGATTCCGGCGCCAACGTGGAACCTGCACAACACAACCAAAGTACTTTGCCCCAACAAAACAGTGAGGTTGTCAATCTCACCGGCTTGCTGTAACAAAGGATTAACAGTATTGTGTGGAAGATGATTGTTTGCAAGAAAACAGTAAAACAAGTATTGCAGTAGATTGTGTGCGATGTAAAGAATAGGACCGGGGTCCACAGTTCACTAGAGGTGTCTCTCCCATAAGATAAAAGCATGTTGGGTGAACAAATTACAGTCGGGCAATTGACAAAATAGAGAAGGGCATAACAATGCATATACATGATATGATAAATATAGTGAGATTTAATTGGGCATTACGACAAAGTACATAGACCGCCATCCAACCGCATCTATGCCTAAAAAGTCCACCTTCAGTGTTATCATCCGAACCCCTTTCGCATTAAGTTGCAAAGCAACATGACAATTGCATTAAGTATGGTGCGTAATGTAATCGACAACTACATCCTTAGACATAGAATCAATGTTTTATCCCTAGTGGCAACAAGCACATCACAACCTTAGAACTTTCTCGTCACCGTCCCGGTGTCAATGAAGGCATGAACCCACTATCGAGCATAAATACTCCCTCTTGGAGTTAAGAGCAAAAACTTGGCCAGAGCCTCTACTAATAACGGAGAGCATGCAAGATCATAAACAACACATAAGTAATAGATTGATAATCACCATAACATAGTATTCTCTATCCATCGGATCCCGACAAACACAACATATAGTATTACAGTATAGATGATCTTGATCATGTTAGGCAGCTCACAAGATCCAACAATGAAGCACAATTAGGAGAAGACGACCATCTAGCTACCGCTATGGACCCATAGTCCAGGGGTGAACTACTCACTCATCACTCCGGAGGCGATCATGGCGATGAAGAGTCCTCCCGGAGATGAATCCCCTCTCCGGCAGGGTGCCGGAGGCGATCTCCCGAATCCCCCGAGATGGGATTCGCGGCACGGCGTGTCTCTGGAAGGTTTTCCGTATCGTGGCTCTCGGTACTGGGGGTTTCGCGACGGAGGCTTTAAGTAGGCGAAAGGGCAGCCTCGGAGGGGGTCTGGTGGGACCAGACACTAGGGCGGTGATACGTCCAATTTGCATCACTATTCTGTATCATAATTTGCTGTTATTCATTGATTTATTTCATATTGGGACACAATACTTATGTTATTTCATCTATTTTGCATGTTTCATCATCATTGGAGGATCAAGCACCGGAGCCAGGATTCTGCTGGAAAAAGCACCGTCGTAACGCAATATTTCGGAAGATCAACTCGTGGAAGGAAATTTCACGTAAATTCCTATTTTTCCGGATGACGGAGGGAGCCGAAGGGGAAGAAGAGGGGAGCCACTGTGGGCCCAGACCACAGGCCGGCGCGGCCCATGGCCTGGCCGCGCCACCCTGTGGTGTGGGGGCCCCACAGCCCCTTTCGCCTCCTTTTCTTCGCGTACTCCTTCGTCCCGAAAACCTAAGCCACAGAGAGGACCTCACGAAGGGTTACAGCCGCCTATGCGGGGCGGAGAACACCAGAGAGAAAAGAGCTCTCCGGCGGGCAGGAATCCGCCGGGGAAATTCCCTCCCGGAGGGGGAAATCGACGCCATCGCCATCGTCATCGAGCGGGACATCATCTCCATCATCATCATCATCATCATCTCCACCATCTACACCGCCATCACCACCGCTGCACCTCGTCACCGCTGTAACAATTTGGGTTAAATCTTGATTGTATGATAGGGGAAACTCTCCCGGCATTATTCTCTACTTGTTATAGATGCTATTGAGTGAAACCATTGAACCAAGGTTTATGTTCAGATTGTTATTCATCATCATATCACCTCTGATTGTATTCCATATGATGTCTCGTGAGTAGTTCGTTTAGTTCTTGAGGACATGGGTGAAGTCTAAATGCTAGTAGTGAATTATGGTTGAGTAATATTCAATGTTATGATATTTAAGTTGTGGTGTCATTCTTCTAGTGGTGTCGTGTGAACGTCGACTACACGACACTTCACCATTTATGGGCCTAGGGGAGTGCATCTTGTATTCGGTTGCTAATTGCGGGGTTGCCGGAGTGACGAAACCCGAGCTCCCGTTAGTATATCGATGCAAGAGGGATCGCAGGATCTCGCAGTTTAAGGCTGTGGTTAGATTTATCTTAATTACTTTCTTGTAGTTGCGGATGCTTGCAAGGGGTATAATCACAAGTATGTATTAGTCCTAGGAAGGGCGGTGCATTAGCATAGGTTCACCCACACAACACTTATCAAAACAATGAAGATTATTAAGCCACATGAAGCGAAAGTACTAGACTAAAATCCCCGTGTGTCCTCAAGAACGCTTGGTCATTATAAGTAAACAAACCGGCTTGTCCTTTGTGCTAAAAAGGATTGGGCCACTCGCTGCAATTATTTCTCTCGCATTTTACTTACTCGTACTTTATTCATCTGTTACATCAAAACCCCTTGAATACTTGTTTGTGAGCATTAAAGTGAATCCTTCATCGAAACTGCTGCCAACACCTTCTGCTCCTCGTTGGGATCGACATTCTTACTTATCGAAGATACTACGATACACCCCCTATACTTGTGGGTCATCAAGACTATTTTCTGGCGCCGTTGCCGGGGAGTGAAGCGCTATTGGTAAGCGGAATTGGTAAGGAAAACCTTTACTGTTTGTGCTGATTTTATTTCTGCTTGCTCGCTATAAATCATTATGGAGAGATCTTCTCTTCAATTTCTATTTGGGAAATCTACTACTACTGCAACGGTAGTGGATGAAGCGCCAGGTGAGGAAGTAGTACCATATAAAATACCTATGAAAATTATTGAACGTGTTATGGATAACCGCTATGAAGGGGATGGAACTGTTCATCCCGGTGATCATTTATTGTTTTTGCATGAATTATGCGGGTTATTCAAATGTGCAGGTATTTCTATGAATGAAGTTAGAAAGAAACTATTCACTATATCGCTGTCCGGTAAAGCGGCGCACTGGTATAAATTGTCGAAGAATGGTGATTCTATTGATTGGGAGGACATTGTGCCTTTATTTTATTCCAAATTTTATCCTCCAAGTGAAATTCACAAAGATCGGAACCGCATATATAATTTCTGGCCTCATGATGGAGAGAGTATTGCCCAAGCTTGGGGGAGATTGAAGTCTTTAATGCTCAAATGCCCCATTCATGAGCTTCCTGGTAATGTTATTATTGATAATTTCTATGCAAGACTTTCTTTTCAAGACAAGACCTTGCTCGGATACTTCTTGTTCCGGATCATTTACACGCAACAAAGAAGAGTTTAAAAGGGACCTTCTTGATCGGATCCAAGAAAATACCGAAGGATGGGAGAACGACAAAGATAGAGAATCAGGTATAATTTATGATTATAAATGCATATTGAAGCTTTTATGGATACCGATAAATTTCGTAATATGAGTGCTACATATGGTCTTGATTCCCAAGTTGTTGCAAATCTTTATAAAGCTTTTGCCTCTCATTATGAATTGCCTAAGAAGAATTTTGATAAGTATCATGAACCGTATAAAGATAAAGTTGATTCATCCGTAAACAAATGTGTAGTGATTGAAACTGTTGATAATGTTATTCCCGAAGCTTATATTGAAAAAACTCCTTTCCTCGCTAAAATGAAGGAGTACTCTGTCATATCTAGTGCGGTTAATAAAAGTGAAAAGAAACCTAAAGAACCCGAAGAACAAATTAAAATTGAACCTCGTTGTTGCAATAGTTAAAGATCTTGTGACCGAAAATGTGGAGGATGGTCATATTATTTTCCGTGAAGATGCTTCTAATATTGTTTCACATCCTAATAAACCCAAACAAGTTAGTGTTCCTATGCTATCTCGTTAGAATTGGTGATCATTGCTATTATGGTTTATGTGATATTGGTGCAAGTGTTAGTGCTATTCCTTATGAGCTTTACACGGAGATTATGCACGAAATTGGTTCTTGTGAACTTGAAGATATTGATGTGGTTATTCATCTGGCTAATAGAGAAACTATTTCTCCAATTGGTATTGTTCGAGATGTGGAAGTTCTATGTGGTAAGATTAAATATCCTGCTGACTTTTTGGTACTTGGTTCTGCTGCTAGTGATCATTGTCCTATCATTTTTGGTAGACCTTTTCTAAATACTTGTGGAGCTATTATAGATTGTAAGAAAGAGAAAATTTTGACTAGATTTGCTGGTGAACCTTATGAATTTAACTTTTCTAAATTTACCAAAACTCCTTATAAAGCCGACTTGCCTAGTAATGATTTTAAAATGGAGCAGTGTGCATCTATTGTTCTTGTTCCTAATAATCCTTTGCAGCAACATTTGGAGAATAGTGAAAGTGAAGCTTTTAGGAAAGAAAGAGATGAGCTTGAGGAAATTTTTCTTCGCCAACCTATTCTCAAGCATGATTTACCGGTGGAAGATTTGGGTACAACACCGCCACCAAAGGAAGATCCTGTTTTTGATTTAAAGCCTTTACCCGATAATCTTAAATATGCTCATATTGATGATAAGAAAATATATCCTGTTATTATTAGTTCTAAGCTTTCGGAGATTGAGGAAGAAAGGTTATTGGAAATATTGAAGAAACACCGAGGAGCTATTGGCTATACTCTTGATGATTTGAAAGGGATTTCTCCTTCTATTTGCCAACATGCTATTAATATGGAAGAAGATGCAAAGCTCGTTGTTGAACATCAACGTCGTCTAATTCCGAAGATGAAAGAGGTGGTAAGGAACGAGGTATTAAAACTTCTTGAAGCTGGTATTATATATCCTATTGCCGATAGTAGATGGGTTAGTCCTGTGCATTGTGTTCCTAAGAAAGGAGGAATGACTCGTTGTGCCTAATGATAATGATGAGCTTATTCCTCAAAGAATAGTTGTAGGTTATAGAATGTGCATTGATTTTCGAAAAGTTAATAAAGTTACTAAGAAAGATCATTACCCTTTACCCTTTATTGATCAAATGCTAGAAAGGTTATCTAAAAATACTCATTTTTGCTTTCTTGATGGTTATTCGGGTTTTCACAAATTGTCGTTAAAGCTAAAGATCAAGAGAAAACCACGTTTACTTGTCCTTATGGAACTTATGCTTATAGGCGTATGCCTTTTGGTTTATGTAATGCTCCTGCTACTTTTCAAAGATGCATGTCTGCTATTTTTCATGGTTTTTGTGAAAGTATTGTAGAGGTGTTCATGGATGATTTTTCTGTCTATGGGAATTCTTTTGATAATTGCTTGCGAAACCTCGATAAAGTTTTGCAGAGATGTGAAGAAACTAACCTTGTTCTTAATTGGGAGAAATGCCACTTTATGGTTAATGAAGGAATTGTATTGGGACATAAAATTTCCGAGAGAGGTATTGAAGTTGATAGAGCTAAAGTTGAAGCAATTGAGAAGATGCCCTATCCGAGGGATGTTAAAGGTATTCGTAGTGTTCTTGGTCATGCTGGGTTTTATAGGAGATTTATTAAAGATTTCTCTAAAATTTCAAAGCCTCTTACTAATCTTCTTCAAAAAGATGTACCTTTTGTTTTTGATGATGATTGTAAGGAAGCTTTTGAAACTCTAAAGAAAGCCTTAACAACTGCTCCTGTAGTCGAACCTCCTGATTGGAATTTGCCTTTTGAAATTATGTGTGATGCTAGTGATTTTGCTGTAGGCGCTGTTCTTGGACAGCGGGTAGATAAAAAATTAAATGTTATTCATTATGCTAGTAAGACTCTTGATGCTGCTCAAAGAAATTATGCTACAACCGAAAAGGAATTGTTAGCTGTAGTCTTTGCTTGTGATAAGTTTAGACCCTATATTGTTGATTCGAAAGTTACAATTCATACTGATCATGCTGCAATTAGATACCTTATGACAAAGAAAGATGCTAAGCCAAGGCTTATTAGATGGGTACTTCGTTGCAAGAATTTGATTTACATATTATAGATAGGAAAGGTGCTGATAATCCCGTTGCTCGATAATTTGTCTAGATTGGAAAATATTGCTTATGATCCTGTTCTCGTTAATGATAGTTTTCCAAATGAACAATTGGCTGTAATAAAGGTGAGCTCACGAGAGAGCCCTTGGTATGCAGATTATGCTAACTTTATTGTTTCGAAGTATTTGCCTCCAACCTTTTCATCTCAAGCAAAGGAGGAAATTCTTTTATGACTTGAGGCATTATTTTTGGGATGACCCACACTTATATAAAGAAGGAGTGGATGGTATTATGCGAAGATGTGTTCCCGAATATGAACAACAGGAGATATTGAATAAATGTCATGGTAGTGTTTATGGAGGACATCACGCTGGAGATAGAACCGCGCAAAAGGTTCTACAATCAGGTTTTTATTGGCCAACACTCTTCAAAGATGTAAGGAAATTTATTTTATCTTGCGATGAATGTCAAAGAGTTGGTAATATCTCTAGACGCAATGAAATGCCTATGAATTATACTCTTGTTATTGAACCATTCGATTGTTGGGATTCGACTTCATGGGTCCTTTCCCTTCTTCAGATGGTAACACTCATATACTTGTCGCTGTTGATTATGTTACTAAATGGGTAGAAGCTATACCTACAAAAAGTGCTGATGGTGAGACCTCTATAAAAATGCTTGTAGATATTATATTTCCTAGATTTGGAGTACCTAGATATATTATGACTGATGGAGGTTCTCATTTTATTCATGGAGGTTTTCGAAAAACTCTTGCTAAGTATGGTATTAATCATAGAATTGCTTCTGCTTATTGATACGTCTCCAACGTATCGATAATTTCTTATGTTCCATGCTACTTTATTGATGATACCTACATGTTTTATGCACATTATATGTCATATTTATGCATTTTCTGGAACTAACCTATTAACAAGATGCCGAAGAGCCAATTCTTGTTTTCTGCTGTTTTTGGTTTCGGAAATCCTAGTAAGGAAATATTCTCGGAATTGGACGAAACTTTCGCCCGGGGTCCTATTTTTGCACGAAGCTTCCGGAAGACCGAAGAGCTAACGAAGTGGGGCCACGAGGCAGCCAGGGGACAGGGCAGCGCGGCCCAGGCCCTGGCCGCGCGGCCCTACCCCCTCGGCCCCTCGTGTGGCCCCTCGCGTTGCCCTTCCGCCTACTTAAAGCCTCCGTCGCGAAACCCCCAGTACCGAGAGCCACGATACGGAAAACCTTCCAGAGACGCCGCCGCCGCGAATCCCATCTCGGGGGATTCAGGAGATCGCCTCCGGCACCCTGCCGGAGAGGGGATTCATCTCCATCGACAGCGACTCTCCACCGCCATGATCGCCTCCGCGAGTGATGAGTGAGTAGTTCACCATCGGACTCATGGGTCCATAGCGGTAGCTATGATGGTTCGTCTTCTCCTTGTTGTGCTTCATTGTTGGATCTTGTGAGCTGCCTAACATGATCAAGATCATCTATATGTAATATCTATATGTTGTGTTTGTCTAGATCCGATGGATAGAGAGTACTATGATTATGGTGATTATCAATCTATTGTTTATGTGTTGTTTATGATCTTGCATGCTCTCCGTTATTAGTAGAGGCTCTGCCAAGTTTGTACTCTTAACTCCAAGAGGGAGTATTTATGCTCGATAGTGGGTTCATGCCTTCATTGAATCTCTGGATGATTGCAATGTGCAAAGTTCATAAGGTTGTGGATGTGCTACTGCCACTGAGTGGTATTAAAACAGTTGTATTCTATGTCTAAGGATGTAGTTGTCGATTACATTACGCACCATACTTAATGCAATTGTCTCTGTTGCTTAGCAACTTAATACTGAATGGGGTTCTGATGATAACACTGAAGGTGGACTTTTCTAGGCATAGATGCAGTTGGATGGCGGTGCTATGTACTTTGTCGTAATGCCCTGATTAAATCTCACTTATATTTATCATATCATGTATATGCATTGTTATGCCTGTTCTCTATTTGTCAATTGCCCGTATCCACGTAATTTGTTCACCCAACATGCTTTTATCTTATGGTGAGAGACACCTCTAGTGAACAGTGGACCCCTGGTCCTATTCTTTACATAGCATACAATCTACTTGCAATTACTTGTTTTACTGTTTTCTTGCAAACAAACATCTTCCACTCGATACGCTTAATCCTTTGTTACAGACTAAGCTCATGTGAGATTGACAACCTCACTTCGCTTCGTTGGGACTAAAGTACCTATTAGGTTGTGTTGTGCGGATTCCATGTTGGCGCCGAATCCTCGTGTGTTGCGCCGCATCACATTTCGCGACCATCAACCTTCAACGTGCTTCTTGGCTCCTCCTGAGTTCGATTAAACCTTGGGTTTCTTCTCGAGGGAAAACTTGCTACTGTGCGCATCATACCTTCCTCTTGGGGTTCCCAACGAACGTGTGAGGTACACGCCATCAAGCTCTTTTTCTGGCGCCGTTGCCGGGGAGATCAAGACACGCTGCAAGGGGAGTCTCCACTTCTCAATCTCTTTACTTTGTTTTTGTCTTGCTTTATTTTATTTACTACTTTGTTTGCTGCACCTAAATCAAAACACAAAAAAATTAGTTGCTAGTTTTACTTTATTTACTGTCTTGCTCTCTATATCAAAAACACAAAAAAATTAGTTACTTGCATTTACTTTATCTAGTTTGTTTTATTTACCGTTGCTAAAATGAATACCCATGAAAATACTAAGTTGTGTGACTTCACAAATGCAAATAATAATGATTTCCTATGCACACCTATTGCTCCACCTGCTACTACAGCAGAATTCTTTGAAATTAAACCTGCTTTACTAAATCTTGTTATGAGAGATCAATTTTCCGGTGCTAGTTCGATGATGCTGCTGCCCATCTCAATAATTTTGTTGAACTTTGTGAAATGCAAAAGTATAAAGATGTAGATGGTGATATTATTAAATTGAAAGTGTTTCCTTTCTCATTAAGAGGAAGAGCTAAAGATTGGTTGCTATCTTTGCCTAAGAATAGTATTGATTCATGGACTAAATGCAAGGATGCTTTTATTGGTAGATATTATCCTCCCGCTAAAATTATATCTTTGAGAAGTAGCATAATGAATTTTAAACAATTAGATACTGAACATGTTGCTCAAGCATGGGAGAGAATGAAAACTTTGGTAAAGAATTGCCCAACCCATGGACTGACTACTTGGATGATCATCCAAACCTTCTATGCAGGACTAAATTTTTCTTCGCGGAATTTATTGGATTCAGACTGCTGGAGGTACCTTTATGTCCATCACATTGGGGGCGGCTACAAAACTTCTTGATGATATGATGATAAATTACTCTGAATGGCACACGGAAAGAGCTCCACAAGGTAAGAAGGTAAATTCGTTGAAGAAACCTCTTCCTTGAGTGATAAGATTGATGTGATTATGTCTATGCTTGTGAATGGTAGATCTAATGTAGATCCAAATAATGTTCCTTTAGCTTCATTGGTTGCTCAAGAAGAAAATGTTGATGTGAATTTCATTAAAAATAATAATTTCAACAACAATGCTTATAGGAACAACTATGGTAATAACTATAGGCCATATCTGCTAGTGGTAATGATTATGGTAGATATGAGGAAAGGATGCTAGAAATTGAAAGATCCACTAAAAACTTTATGCAATCGCAATATGAGCAAAATCAATTGTTTACTAAAACTATGAATGAACAATCTACCTTGTTAAGAAATATAGGAAATCAACTTGAAAACTTGAATAGGGAGATTTCGGTCCGCAAACTAAAATTTCAAATGCTGAAACCCGAATCTCATACATGTCCGCATCACAATCTTCTTTAATTAATAAAATGGCTGCTAAACCTGATGATATTGATAATAAGATTACTACTACAGCAAATGCCATCCAAGTTAGAATTAATGAGAATATAAGATTAATGGCTGAGCTGCGTGCTAGGTGGGATAGAGAAGAAAATGAAAAACTAGCTAAAGAGAATAATGTAGCTAAAGTTTGGACTATTACCACCACTAGTAATGCTAATTCTTCACATGTTGCTGCACCTCCTACTATCAATGGTAAAATAATTGGTGTTGGCAATGTTTCTACTCCTAGTGCAAAGCGAACAAAACTGCTCGAAATTGCTAAAACTGCTGAAACCGCTTGTGATAAAACTGCTGAAATTTTTTCCAACCTTGGGAACAATGATCCCATTGCTGTAGCTCATAATGATTTAGATTTTGATGATTGCCACATCTCTGAAGTTATAAAGTTCTTACAAAAACTTGCTAAAAGTCCTAATGCTAGTGCTATAAATTTAGCCTTTACAAAACATATTACAAATGCTCTCATAAAAGCTAGAGAAGAGAAACTAAAACTTGAAACTTCTATTCCTAGAAAGTTAGAGGATGGTTGGGAGCCCATCATTAAAATGAAATTCAATGACTTTGAATGTAATGCTTTATGTGATCTTGGTGCAAGTATTTCTGTTATGCCTAAAAAGATTTATGATATGCTTGACTTGCCACCATTGAAGAATTGTTATTTGGATGTTAATCTTGCCGATAATGTTAAAAAGAAACCTTTGGGGAGGATTGATAATGTGCATATTACGGTTAACAATAACCTTGTCCCCGTTGATTTTGTTGTCTTGGATATCGAATGCAATGCATCTTGTCCTATTGTGTTGGGAAGACCTTTTCTTCGAACCGTTGGTGCTCGTTATTGATATGAGGGAAGGTAATATTAAATATCAATTTCCTCTCAAGAAAGGTATGGAACACTTCCCTAGAAAGAGAATGAAGTTGCCTTTTGATTCTATTATTAGAACAAGCTATGATGTTGATGCTTCTACTCTCGATGTTACTTGATTTGCACTTTCGCGCCTAGCTGAAAGGCGTTAAAGAAAAGCGCTTATGGGAGACAACCCATGTTTTTACCTACAGCAATTTTTTTGTTTTGTTGAGTCTTGGAAGTTGTTTACTACTGTAGCAACCTCTCCTTATCATGTTTTTGTGCCAAGTAAAGTTTCTATGTCAAAGTTGATGTTATATTTGGGATCGCTGCGCAGAAACAGCATTGCTGTCTGTCACGAATCTGGGCACAGTTCTCTGTAGAAAATTCGAAAAAATCTGCCAATTTACGAGCGTGATCCTCAGATATGTACGCAACTTTCATTAGTTTTGAGTTTTTCCATTTGAGCAAGTCTGGTGCCATCTTTAAATTCGTCTTTACGGACTGTTCTGTTTTTGACAGATTCTGCCTTTTATTTCGCATTGCCTCTTTTGCTATGTTGGATTTATTTCTTTGATCCACTAATGTCCAGTAGCATTATGCAATGTCCAGAAGTGAAAATAATGTTTGTGTCACCTCTGAATGAGTGAATTATTAATTGTGCACTAACCCTCTAATGAGTTTGCTTGAAGTTTGGTGTGAAGGAAGTTTTCAAGGGTCAAGAGAGGAGAATGATATACTATGATCAAGAGGAGTGAAAGCTCTAAGCTTGGGGATGCCCCCGTGGTTCACCCCTGCATATTCTAAGAAGACTCAAGCGTCTAAGCTTGGGGATGCCCAAGGCATCCCCTTCTTCATCGACAACATCATCAGGTTCCTCCCCTGAAACTATATTTTTATTCAATCACATCTTGTGTTCTTTACTTGGAGCGTCGGTTTGTTTTTGTTTTTGTCTTTATTTGAATAAAATGGATCCTAGCATTCACTTTGTGGGAGAGAGACACGCTCCGCTGTTGCATATGGACACATGTGTCCTTAGGCTTTACTCATAATGTTCATGGCGAAGTTTCTTCTTCGTTAAATTGTTATATGGTTGGAATTGGAAAATGCTACATGTAGTAATTCTAAAATGTCTTGGATAATGTGATACTTGGCAATTGTTGTGCTCATGTTTAAGCTCTTGCATCATATGCTTTGCACCCATTAATGAAGAAATACATAGAGCTTGCTAAAATTTGATTTGCATATTTGGTTTCTCTAAGGTCTAGATAATATCTAGTATTGAGTTTTGAACAACAAGGAAGACGGTGTAGAGTCTTATAATGTTTACAATATGTCTTTTATGTGAGTTTTGCTGCACTTGTTCATCCTTGAGTTTGCTTCAAATAACCTTGCTAGCCTAAACCTTGTATCGAGAGGGAATACTTCTCATGCATCCAAAATCCTTGAGCCAACTACTATGCCATTTGTGTCCACCATACCTACCTACTACATGGTATTTCTCCGCCATTCCAAAGTAAATTGCTTGAGTGCTACCTTTAAAATTCCATCATTCACCTTTGCAATATATAGCTCATGGGACAAAATAGCCTTAAAAACTATCGTAGTATTGAATATGTACTTATGCACTTTATATTTTATTAAGTTGCTTGTTGTGCGATAACCATGTTTCGGGGAACGCCATCAACTATTGTTGAATATCATGTGAGTTGCTATGCATGTCCGTCTTGTACTGAAGGATCTATCATTTTAGTGGTTGGAGCATGCAAAATT
>NC_061509.1:53679385-53741281 GCF_022539505.1 Lolium rigidum
AGATTGTATGCTATGGAAAGAATAGGACCGGGGTCCACAGTTCACTAGAGGTGTCTCTCCCATAAGATAAAAGCATGTTGGGTGAACAAATTACAGTCGGGCAATTGACAAATAGAGAAAGGCATAACAATGCATATACATGACATGATAAATATAGTGAGATTTAATTGGGCATTACGACAAAGAACATAGACCGCCATCCAACTGCATCTATGCCTAAAAAGTCCACCTTCAGGTTATCGTCCGAACCCCTCCAGTATTAAGTTGCAAAGCAACAGACAATTGCATTAAGTATTGTGCGTAATGTAATCAATAACTACATCCTTAGACATAGCATCAATGTTTTATCCCTAGTGGCAACAAGCACATCACAACCTTAGAACTTTCTCGTCACCGTCCCGGTATCAATGAAGGCATGAACCCACTATCGAGCATAATTACTCCCTCTTGGAGTTAAGAGTAAAAACTTGGCCGGAGCCTCTACTAATAACGGAGAGCATGCAAGATCATAAACAACACATGAACAATAGATTGATAATCACCATAATCATAGTACTCTCTATCCATCGGATCCCGACAAACACAACATATAGAATTACATATAGATGATCTTGATCATGTTAGGCAGCTCACAAGATCTAACAATGAAGCACAACAAGGAGAAGACGACCATCTAGCTACTGCTATGGACCCATGGTCCAGGGGTGAACTACTCACTCATCACTCCGGAGGCGATCATGGCGATGAAGAGTCCTCCGGGAGATGAATCCCCTCTCCGGCAGGGTGCCGGAGGCGATCTCCGTAATCCCCCGAGATGGGATTCGCGGCGGCGGCGTCTCCGTAAGGTTTTCCGTATCGTGGCTCTCGGCATCGGGGGTTTCGCGACGGGAGCTTTAAGTAGGCGGAAGGTCAACGCGAGGGGCCACACGAGGGGCCCAGGGGCAGGTCGGCGCGGCCAGGGCTCGGGCCGCGCCGGCCACCCTCCCGGCCGCCTCGTGGCCCCACTTCGTTAGGTCTTCGGTCTTCGGAAGCTTCGTGCAAAAATAGGACCCCGGGCGAAAGTTTCGTCCAATTCCGAGAATATTTCTTTACTAGGATTTCTGAAACCAAAAACAGCAGAAAACAACGAATCGGCTCTTCGGCATCTTGTTAATAGGTTAGTTCCGTAAAATGCATAAATATGACATATAATGTGCATAAAACATGTAGGTATCATCAATAAAGTAGCATGGAACATAAGAAATTATCGATACGTTGGAGACGTATCAGCATCCCTAGCTTAGTTCTGCTCGTCCCGAGCAGGTAAAACGATAACAAAGATAATTTCGAAGTGACATGCCATCATAATCTTGATCATACTATTTGTAAACATATGTAATGAATGCAGCGATCAAAGCAAAGGTAATGACATGAGTAAACAACTGAATCATATAGCAAAGACTTTTCATGAATAGTACTTCAAGACAAGCATCAATAAGTCTTGCATAAGAGTTAACTCATAAAGCAATAAATCAAAGTAAAGGTGTTGAAGCAACACATAAGAAGATTAAGTTTCAGCGGTTGCTTTCAACTTGTAACATGTATATCTCATGGATATTGTCAACATAAAGTAATATAACAAGTGCAATATGCAAGTATGTAGGAATCAATGCACAGCTTCACACAAGTGTTTGCTTCTTAAGGTGGAAGGAGATAGGTAAACTGACTCAACAATAAAAGTAAAAGAATGGTCCTTCGCAGAGGAAAGCATCGATTGCTGTATTTGTGCTAGAGCTTTTATTTTGAAAACATGAAACAATTTTGTCAACGGTAGTAATAAAGCATATGAGTTATGTAAATTATATCTTACAAGTTGCAAGCCTCACGCATAGTATACTAATAGTGCCCGCACCTCGTCCTACTTAACTTGGACTACCGGATCTTTGCATGCCATGTTTCAACCAAGTGTCACAAAGGGGTACCTCCATGCCGCCTGTACAAAGGTCCAAGGAGAATGCTCGCATTTCGGATTTCTCGCTTTTGATTATTCTCAACTTAGACATCCATACCGGGACAACATGGACAACAGATAATGGACTCCTCTTTAATGCATAAGCATGTAGCAAAGTTATTATTCTCATATGAGATTGAGGATATATGTCCAAAACTGAAACTTCCACCATGATTCATGGCTTTAGTTAGCGGCCCAATGTTCTTCTCTAACAATTTTGCATGCTCCAACCACTAAAATGATAGACCTTCGAGACAAGACGGACATGCATAGCAACTCACATGATATTCAACAATAGTTGATGGCGTTCCCTCGAAACATGGTTATCGCACAACAAGCAACTTAATAAAATATAAAGTGCATAAGTACATATTCAATACTACGATAGTTTTTAAGGCTATTTTGTCCCATGAGCTATATATTGCAAAGGTTAATGATGGAATTTTAAAGGTAGCACTCAAGCAATTTACTTTGGAATGGCGGGTAAATACCATGTAGTAGGTAGGTATGGTGGACACAAATGGCATAGTGGTTGGCTCAAGGATTTTGGATGCATGAGAAGTATTCCCTCTCGATACAAGGTTTAGGCTAGCAAGGTTATTTGAAGCAAACTCAAGGATGAACAAGTGCAGCAAGACTCACATAAAAGACATATTGTAAACATTATAAGACTCTACACTGTCTCCCTTGTTGTTCAAAACTCAATACTAGATATTATCTAGACCTTAGAGAAACCAAATATGCAAATCAAATTTTAGCAAGCTCTATGTATTTCTTCATTAATGGGTGCAAAGCATATGATGCAAGAGCTTAAACATGAGCACAACAATTGCCAAGTATCACATTATCCAAGACATTTTAGAATTACTACATGTAGCATTTTCCAATTCCAACCATGTAACAATTTAACGAAGAAGAAACTTCGCCTTGAACATTATGAGTAAAGCCTAAGGACACATGTGTCCATATGCAACAACGGAGCGTGTCTCTCTCCCACAAAGTGAATGCTAGGATCCATCTTATTCAAACAAAAACAAAAACGAAAACAAACCGACGCTCCAAGTAAAGAACACCGGATGTGACTCGAATAAAAATATAGTTTCAGGGGAGGAACTCGATGATGTTGTCGATGAAGAAGGGGATGCCTTGGGCATCCCCAAGCTTAGATGCTTGAGTCTTCTTAAAATATGCAGGGATGAACCACGGGGGCATCCCCAAGCTTAGAGCTTTCACTCCTCTTGATCTTAGTATATCATTCTCCTCTCTTGACCCTTGAAAACTTCCTTCACACCAAACTTCAAGCAAACTCATTAGAGGGTTAGTGCATCATTAATAATTCACTCATTCAGAGGTGACACAATCATTATTTTCACTTCTGGACATTGCATAATGCTACTGGACATTAATGGATCAAAGAAATAAATCCAACATAGCAAAAGAGGCAATGCGAAATAAAAGGCAGAATCTGTCAAAAACAGAACAGTCCGTAAAGACGAATTTATAAATGGCACCAGACTTGCTCAAATGGAAAAACTCAAAACTAATGAAAGTTGCGTACATATCTGAGGATCACGCTCGTAAATTGGCAGATTTTTTCGAATTTTCTACAGAGAATTATGCCCAGATTCGTGACAGACAGCAATGCTGTTTCTGTGCAGCGATCCCAAATATAACATCAACTTTGACATAGAAACTTTACTTGGCACAAAAACTTGATAAGGAGAGGTTGCTACAGTAGTAAACAACTTCCAAGACTCAATAAAACAAAAAATTGCTGTAGGTAAAAACATGGGTTGTCTCCCATAAGCGCTTTTCTTTAACGCCTTTCAGCTAGGCGCGAAAGTGCAAATCAAGTATTATCGAGAGATGGTGTGTCAACCTTACCTTGGGCTTCATCTTTACCTTTCTTAATGTTTTTCTTTCCTTTTGGTTTAGGAAATATATGATTCCCCCTGGTATAGAGGTGAATTTCAGAGTGCCTTCTCCCACATCAATGATCTGCTCCCAATAATTTCAGCAAGGATCTTCCGAATATGATTTTTCCTGTTTCAATAATAAGATAATCAATGGATACTGTTCTTCCACGAATGGTTGTATGCACACCTGCAGCTATTCCCTTAGGAATTATGATAGAGTTATCAATAAGAGCTATTTCTTCTCCCCTTTATCGACTCCCCAAAGTTTCAAAGATTTATAAATGTTTTCAGGCATAAGGCAAAATTCATACATAATATCACAATAGGCATGAAGAGTTCGATCACCGATGACAATTTTAACAGAAGGGTCCCATGATGAAGGTTTAGGATTCTCTAAGACTTGTTCAAGACGATTACGAACACAGTGATAATTATCATTTAAGCGAGATGTACTTATCTCGAGATTGTTCAATCTATTATGAATGCTAATAAGGGCTGAATCAAAGTTATTAGCCGAATCATGTGATGCAACCAATTTCTTTATGGCATTAAAAGCTTGATCCCCATTACAATGAAGGAAATCTCCTCCTACTAAAGTGTCCAAAGCATATCTATAGCGAATCATAAGACCAAAATAAAAATTACTAAGGAGCAAACTTAGAGTCATTTGAGGTTCAGTTTTGCGATAAGAAGTAAAAATTCTAGACCAAGCATCCTTAAAACTCTCCTCATCCCCTTGCTTGAAAGTGAAAACTAAGTCTTCAGGTGAAGAAGTAACAGGTTCAGAGCTAGACATGGTAATAAAAGTAACTAAAAAAAAAAATTTTGTATTTTAAATATAGAGTGCAGGACAATAAAGCAAACTAGATAGAGTAAATGCAAGTAACTAATTTTTTTGTGTTTTTGATATAGAGAGCAAGACAGTAAATAAAGTAAAACTAGCAACTAATTTTTTTGTGTTTTGATTTAGTGCAGCAAACAAAGTAGTAAATAAAATAAAGCAAGACAAAAACAAAGTAAAGAGATTGAGAAGTGGAGACTCCCCTTGCAGCGTGTCTTGATCTCCCCGGCAACGGCGCCAGAAAAAGTGCTTGATGCGCGTAGATGTACACGTCCGTTGGGAACCCCAAGAGGAAGGTATGATGCGCACAGTGGCAAGTTTTCCCTCAGTATGAAACCAAGGTTTAATCGAACCAAGTAGGAGCCAAGAAGCACGTTGAAGGTTGATGGTCGCGAAATGTGATGCGGCGCAACACCAGGGATTCCGGCGCCAACTAGGAACCCGCACAACACAACCAAAGTACTTTGCTCCCAACGAAACAGATGGAGGTTGTCAATCTCACCGGCTTGCTGTAACAAAGGATTAAACGTATCGAGTGGAAGATGTTTGCAAAGAAAACAAGTAAAACAAGTAGATTGTATGCTATGGAAAGAATAGGACCGGGGTCCACAGCTCACTAGAGGTGTCTCTCCCATAAGATAAAAGCATGTTGGGTGAACAAATTACAATCGGGCAATTGACAAATAGAGAAAGGCATAACAATGCATATACATGACATGATAAATATAGTGAGATTTAATTGGGCATTACGACAAAGAACATAGACCGCCATCCAACTGCATCTATGCCTAAAAAGTCCACCTTCAGGTTATCGTCCGAACCCCCTCCAGTATTAAGTTGCAAAGCAACAGTACAATTGCATTAAGTATTGTGCGTAATGTAATCAATAACTACATCCTTAGACATAGCATCAATGTTTTATCCCTAGTGGCAACAAGCACATCACAACCTTAGAACTTTCGTCACCGTCCCGTGTATCAATGAAGGCATGAACCCACTATCGAGCATAATTACTCCCTCTTGGAGTTAAGAGTAAAAACTTGGCCAGAGCCTCTACTAATAACGGAGAGCATGCAAGATCATAAACAACACATGAACAATAGATTGATAATCACCATAATCATAGTACTCTCTATCCATCGGATCCCGACAAACACAACATATAGAATTACATATAGATGATCTTGATCATGTTAGGCAGCTCACAAGATCTAACAATGAAGCACAACAAGGAGAAGACGACCATCTAGCTACTGCTATGGACCCATGGTCCAGGGGTGAACTACTCACTCATCACTCCGGAGGCGATCATGGCGATGAAGAGTCCTCCGGGAGATGAATCCCCTCTCCGGCAGGGTGCCGGAGGCGATCTCCGGAATCCCCCGAGATGGGATTCGCGGCGGCGGCGTCTCTGTAAGGTTTTCCGTATCGTGGCTCTCGGTACTGGGGGTTTCGCGACGGGAGCTTTAAGTAGGCGGAAGGTCAACGCGAGGGGCCACACGAGGGGCCCAGGGGGCAGGTCGGCGCGGCCAGGGCCTGGGCCGCGCCGGCCACCCTCCTGGCCGCCTCGTGGCCCCACTTCGTTAGGTCTTCGGTCTTCTGGAAGCTTCGTGCAAAAATAGGACCCTGGGCGAAAGTTTCGTCCAATTCCGAGAATATTTCTTTACTAGGATTTCTGAAACCAAAAACAGCAGAAAACAAGAATCGGCTCTTCGGCATCTTGTTAATAGGTTAGTTCCAGAAAATGCATAAATATGACATATAATGTGCATAAAACATGTAGGTATCATCAATAAAGTAGCATGGAACATAAGAAATTATCGATACGTTGGAGACGTATCAACCGCCATCCAACTGCATCTATGCCTAAAAAGTCCACCTTCAGGTTATCATCCGAACCCCATTCAGTATTAAGTTGCTAAGCAACAGACAATTGCATTAAGTATGGTGCGTAATGTAATCGACAACTACATCCTTAGACATAGAATCAATGTTTTATCCCTAGTGGCAACAGCACATCACAACCTTAGAACCTACTGTCACGATCCCGGTGTCAATGAAGGCATGAACCCACTATCGAGCATAAATACTCCCTCTTGGAGTTAAGAGCAAAAACTTGGCCGAGCCTCTACTAATAACGGAGAGCATGCAAGATCATAAACAACACATAAACAATAGATTGATAATCACCATAACATAGTATTCTCTATCCATCGGATCCCGACAAACACAACATATAGTATTACGGATAGATGATCTTGATCATGTTAGGCAGCTCACAAGATCCAACAATGAAGCACAACAAGGAGAAGACGACCATCTAGCTACTGCTATGGACCCATGGTCCAGGGGTGAACTACTCACTCATCACTCCGGAGGCGATCATGGCGATGAAGAGTCCTCCGGGAGATGAATCCCCTCTCCGGCAGGGTGCCGGAGGCGATCTCCTGAATCCCCCGAGATGGGATTCGCGGCGGCGGCGTCTCTGGAAGGTTTTCTGTATCGTGGCTCTCGGTACTGGGGTTTTCGTGACGGATGCTTTAAGTAGGCGGAAGGGCAACGTGGGGGGCCACACGAGGGCCCCACACCCTAGGTCGGCGCGGCCAGGGCCTGGGCCGCGCCGCCCTATGGTGTCGGCGCCTCGTGGCTCCACTTCCTTCCCTCTTCGGTCTTCTGGAAGCTCCGTGCAAAAATAGGACCCCGGGCGAAGATTTCGTCCAATTCCGAGAATATTTCCTTACTAGGATTTCGAAACCAAAAACAACAGAAAACAACGAATCGGCTCTTCGGCATCTTGTTAATAGGTTAGTTCCAGAAAATGCATAAATATGACATATAATGTGCATAAAACATGTAGGTATCATCAATAAAGTTGCATGGAACATAAGAAATTATCGATACGTTGGAGACGTATCACACCTCGTCACCGCTGTAACAATTCGGGTTAAATCTTGATTGTATGATAGGGGAAACTCTCCCGGCATTATTCTCTACTTGTTATAGATGCTATTGAGTGAAACCATTGAACCAAGGTTTATGTTCAGATTGTTATTCATCATCATATCACCTCTGATTGTATTCCATATGATGTCTCGTGAGTAGTTCGTTTAGTTCTTGAGGACATGGGTGAAGTCTAAATGCTAGTAGTGAATTATGGTTGAGTAATATTCAATGTTATGATATTTAAGTTGTGGTGTCATTCTTCTAGTGGTGTCGTGTGAACGTCGACTACACGACACTTCACCATTTATGGGCCTAGGGGAGTGCATCTTGTATTCGGTTGCTAATTGCGGGGTTGCCGGAGTGACGAAACCCGAGCCCCCGTTAGTATATCGATGCAAGAGGGATCGCAGGATCTCGTAGTTTAAGGCTCGTGGTTAGATTTATCTTAATTACTTTCTTGTAGTTGCGGATGCTTGCAAGGGGTATAATCACAAGTATGTATTAGTCCTAGGAAGGGCGGTGCATTAGCATAGGTTCACCCACACAACACTTATCAAAACAATGAAGATTATTAAGCCACATGAAGCGAAAGTACTAGACTAAAATCCCCGTGTGTCCTCAAGAACGCTTGGTCGTTATAAGTAAACAAACCGGCTTGTCCTTTGTGCTAAAAGGATTGGGCCACTCGCTGCAATTATTTCTCTCGCATTTTACTTACTCGTACTTTATTCATCTGTTACATCAAAACCCCTTGAATACTTGTTTGTGAGCATTTACAGTGAATCCTTCATCGAAACTGCTGCCAACACCTTCTGCTCCTCGTTGGGATCGACATTCTTACTTATCGAAGATACTACGATACACCCCCTATACTTGTGGGTCATCAGGCGGCGCGGCCAGGGCTTGGGCCGCGCCGCCACCATGTGTGGGCCCCACGTGGCCCATCTCTGATGGCTCTCGGGTGTTCTGGATGCTTCCGGGCAAAATAGGAACCTGGGCGTTGATTTCGTCCAATTCCGAGAATATTTCCTTACTAGGATTTTTGAAACCAAAAACAGCAGAAACAAAGAATCGGCTCTTCGGCATCTTGTTAATAGGTTAGTTCCAGAAAATGCGTAAATACGACATATAATGTGCATAAAACATGTAGATATCATCAATAATGTAGCATGGAACATAAGAAATTATCGATACGTTGGAGACGTATCAGCATCCCCAAGCTTAGTTCTCGCTCGTCCCGAGCAGGTAAAACGATAACAAAGATAATTTCTGAAGTGACATGCCATCATAATCTTGATCATACTATTTGTAAACATATGTAATGAATGCAGCGATCAAAACAATGGTAATGACATGAGTAAACAAATGAATCATAAAGCAAAGACTTTTCATGAATAGTACTTCAAGACAAGCATCAATAAGTCTTGCATAAAAGTTAACTCATAAAGCAATAAATCAAAGTAAAGGTGTTGAAGCAACACAAAGGAAGATTAAGTTTCAGCGGTTGCTTTCAACTTATAACATGTATATCTCATGGATAGTGTCAACATAAAGTAATATAACAAGTGCAATATGCAAGTATGTAGGAATCAATGCACAGTTCACACAAGTGTTTGCTTCTTAAGGTGGAGAGAGATAGGTAAACTGACTCAACAATAAAAGTAAAAGAAAGGTCCTTCAAAGAGGAAAGCATCGATTGCTCTATTTGTGCTAGAGCTTTTATTTTGAAAACATGAAACAATTTTGTCAACGGTAGTAATAAAGCATATGAGTTATGTAAATTATATCTTACAAGTGGCAAGCCTCATGCATAGTATACTAATAGTGCCCGCAACTTGTCCTACTTAGCTTGGACTACCGGATCTTCGCAATGCACCTGTTTCAACCATGTGTCACAAAGGGGTACCTCCATGCCGCCTGTACAAAGGTCTAAGGAGAAAGCTCGCATTTTGGATTTCTCGCTTTTGATTATTCTCAACTTAGACATCCATACCGGGACAACATGGACAACAGATAATGGACTCCTCTTTAATGTATAAGCATGTGACAACAATTATTATTCTCATATGAGATTGAGGATATATGTCCAAACTGAAACTTCCACCATGATTCATGGCTTTAGTTAGCGGCCCAATGTTCTTCTCTAACAATATGCATGCTCCAACCATTAAGGTGGTAGATCTCTCTTACTTCAGACAAGACGGACATGCATAGCAACTCACATGATATTCAACAAAGAGTAGTTTATGGCGTCCCCAGAAGCATGGTTATCGCACAACAAGCAACTTAATAAAAGATAAAGTGCATAAGTACATATTCAATACTACAATAGTTTTTAAGGCTATTTTGTCCCATGAGCTATATATTGCAAAGGTGAATGATGGAATTTTAAAGGTAGCACTCAAGCAATTTACTTTGGAATGGCGGAGAAATACCATGTAGTAGGTAGGTATGGTGGACACAAATGGCATAGTGGTTGGCTCAAGGATTTTGGATGCATGAGAAGTATTCCCTCTCGATACAAGGTTTAGGCTAGCAAGGTTATTTGAAGCAAACTCAAGGATGAACCGGTGCAGCAAAACTCACATAAAAGACATATTGTAAACATTATAAGACTCTACACCGTCTTCCTTGTTGTTCAAAACTCAATACTAGAATTATCTAGACCTTAGAGAGACCAAATATGCAAACCAAATTTTAGCAAGCTCTATGTATTTCTTCATTAATGGGTGCAAAGTATATGATGCAAGAGCTTAAACATGAGCACAACAATTGCAAAGTATCACATTATCCAAGACATTTTAGAATTACTACATGTAGCATTTTCCAATTCCAACCATATAACAATTTAACGAAGAAGAAACTTCGCCATGAACATTATGAGTAAAGCCTAAGGACATATTTGTCCATATGCAACAGCAGAGCGTGTCTCTCTCCCACAAGGTGAATGCTAGGATCCATTTTATTCAAACAAAAACAAAAACAAAAACAAACCGACGCTCCAAGCAAAGAACACAAGATGTGACTGAATAAAAATATAGTTTCAGGGGAGGAACCTGATGATGTTGTCGATGAAGAAGGGGATGCCTTGGGCATCCCCAAGCTTAGACGCTTGAGTCTTCTTAAAATATGCAGGGGTGAACCACGGGGGCATCCCCAAGCTTAGAGCTTTCACTCCTCTTGATCATAATATATCATACTCCTCTCTTGACCCTTGAAAACTTCCTTCACACCAAACTTCAAGAAAACTCATTAGAGGGTTAGTGCACAATTAATAATTCACATATTCAGAGGTGACACAATCATTCTTTACACTTCTGGACATTGCACAAAGCTACTGTATATTAATGGATCAAAGAAATTCATCCAAAATAGCAAATACGGCAATGCGAAATAAAAGGCAGAATCTGTCAAAAACAGAACAGTCCATAAAGACGAATTTTAAAATGGCACCAGACTTGCTCAAATGGAAAAACTCAAAACTAATAAAAGTTGCGTACATATCTGAGGATCACGCTCGTAAATTGGCAGATTTTTTCGAATTTTCTACAGAGACTTGTGCCCAGATTCGTGACAGACAGCAATGCTGTTTCTGCGCAGCGATCCCAAATATAACATCAACTTTAACATAGAAACTTTACTTGGCACAAAAACATGATAAGGAGAGGTTGATACAGTAGTAAACAACTTTCAAGACTCAAATATAAAACAAAGTACTGTAGTAAAAACATGGGTTGCCTCCCATAAGCGCTTTTCTTTAACGCCTTTCAGCTAGGCGCAGAAAGTGTAAATCAAGTAACATCAAGAGTAGAAGCATCAACATCGTAACTTGTTCTAATAATAGAATCAAAAGGCAACTTCATTCTCTTTCTAGGGAAGTGTTCCATACCTTTCTTGAGAGGAAATTGATATTTAATATTACCTTCCCTCATATCAATAACAGCACCAACGGTTCGAAGAAAAGGTCTTCCCAACACAATAGGACAAGATGCATTGCATTCGATATCCAAGACAACAAAATCAACGGGGACAAGGTTATTGTTAACCGTAATGCGTACATTATCAATCCTCCCCAAAGGTTTCTTTTTAACATTATCGACAAGATTAACATCCAAATAACAATTCTTCAATGGTGGCAAGTCAAGCATATCATAAATCTTTTTAGGCATAACAGAAATACTTGCACCAAGATCACATAAAGCATTACAATCAAAGTCATTGAATTTCATTTTAATGATGGGCTCCCAACCATCTTCTAACTTTCTAGGAATAGAAGTTTTAAGTTTTAGTTTCTCTTCTCTAGCTTTTATGAGAGCATTTGTAATATGTTTTGTAAAGGCTAAATTTATAGCACTAGCATTAGGACTTTTAGAAAGTTTTTGTAAAAACTTTATAACTTCAGAGATGTGGCAATCATCAAAATCTAAATCGTTATGAGCTACAGCAATGGGATCATTGTCCCCAAGGTTGGAAAAAATTTCAGCAGTTTTATCACAAGCAGTTTCAGCAGTTTTAGCAATTTCAGACAGTTTTGTACGCTTTGCACTAGGAGTAGAAACATTGCCAACACCAATTATTTTACCATTGATAGTAGGAGGTGCAGCAACATGTGAAGAATTAACATTACTAGTGGTGGTAATAGTCCAAACTTTAGCTACATTATTCTCTTTAGCTAGTTTTTCATTTTCTTCTCTATCCCACCTAGCACGCAATTCAGCCATTAATCTTATATTCTCATTAATTCTAACTTGGATGGCATTTGCTGTAGTAGTAATCTTATTATCAATATCATTATTAGGAATAACTTTCAATTTTAAAAGATTAACGTCAGAGGCAAGTCTATCAACTCTAGAAGCAATAATATCAATTTTATCAAGCTTTTCCTCAACAGATTTGTTAAAAGCAGTTTGTGTACTAATAAATTCTTTAAGCATGGCTTCAAGACCAGGGGGTACACTCCTATTATTGTTGTAAGAATTTCCATAAGAATTACCATAACCATTACCATTAACAGAAGGATATGGCCTATAGTTATTACCAGAGTTGTTCCTATAAGCATTGTTGTTGAAATTATTATTTTTAATGAAATTCACATCAACATTTTCTTCTTGAGCAACCAATGAAGCTAAAGGAACATTATTTGGATCAACATTAGATATACCATTCACAAGCATAGACATAATCACATCAATCTTATCACTCAAGGAAGAGGTTTCTTCAACAGAATTTACCTTCTTACCTTGTGGAGCTCTTTCCGTGTGCCATTCGGAGTAATTTATCATCATATCATCAAGAAGCTTTGTAGCCGCCCCCAAAGTGATGGACATAAAGGTACCTCCAGCAGCTGAATCCAATAAATTCCGCGAAGAAAAATTTAGTCCTGCATAGAAGGTTTGGATGATCATCCAAGTAGTCAGTCCATGGGTTGGGCAATTCTTTACCAAAGTTTTCATTCTCTCCCTGACGAAGGAATACCTCGCCAATGCCTACGTATTGTAGACTTGGGTTTCGGGAGAGAGCGACGATGGAGATTCCGGGGGCGAGATTAGGCACACGACGTACCCAGCTTCGGGTCCCCTCGGTGGAGGATCCCTACGTGCTGCTAGCAATCCACTATATGATGATATGTATGTTTACAGGGTGCCGCCATAGGCGGGGGTATGTTGTCTATCTCTTGTCCTCTCTCTATTGGGTGCCCTGGCTAGCTTTATATATGCAACCAGCCTAGGGTTTTACAAGAGTCCTAGTCGACTACTTCTTCGGGTTGCCTTGTTGGGCCTTCTCCATATTGGGTTTTCTCCATATTGGGCCGAGCCAGGTATACTAATAATGGGTACCCGAAGGGTATGCCCATGTCGAGTAGCCCCGAGTTTATAGGGAAGTCGAAGACTTGCTTAGAAACTCCAAGCATAACCATCTCCGAAGTCGAAGAAATACAAGGTGAGGTCCATATCGTAGATCATGTGTAGCGTAGATGATGTCGACGATTCTTGAAATTATCGGGTGCGCGGCAGCGCTCCCGATGGGAGTAGCCCCCGAGTCTATGGGCAAGTGCTTGCACTTGGGCATAGACTCAAGTTGTACTACTCGATGAAGAACTTAACTATATTTCTGGAGAACTTGATGAAATCCATGGGCTCCCGATGGGAGTAGGCTCCACTCGAATCGTAGAATCGAGTTGAGCCTACAAAGCTTGATTGTCGTAGATGCTGTCGAAGTTATCTTTCTATCGGGTGCGCGACCAGCGCTCCCGATGGGAGTAGCCCCCGAGGCTACAGCCAAGTGTTTGCACTTGGGTGTAGGCTCAACTTGCTTTTAATCGACACCACATTTTTTCCTCTTTCTTGTATCTTATCGAGAGGGTGAACAATACTCTCGATAAGAGTAGCCCCCGAGCCTATGGGCAGGTGCTTGCACCTGGGCATAGACTCGAGTTGTACTACTCAATAACGAACTTAACCATATTTCTGGGCCAACCCCTCTTTTTATCGACTCCCGACCGTTGCTATCTATGTTGTTCAGGGATAATGGTAAATGGGGCTGGTTCATCTGACGGATCAGGTACCAGTTAACTGCTCTTGTGGCAATCCCACAAGAACCTACTTCAAGATCACGTCCCTGGACATGATCTCGGGACCTGGCGTAATTCGTCACGTGCCGCTTAAGGACTTACCATGATCCGAATTCCAGTAATGTTATCGGATCCACAGCGCGTCCGCCGGGATATTTCTTCACATCTGTAGATGTGGAAAAAAGTAGCAGAGCGCAGTCTTTGGCAATGCCACGCCGCACAGGACGGATCCCGGGGTCTTACCTTCGCAGAGTTTTGCGGCATTCAGAGATTATTCGCGACTTTTAGCGCTCTGAGAATATATTGTCGAGTGCCTTGTTCGGCTGATGCAATGACCCATTTTGCGGGTTCTTCTATTTTTCTCTCGGGCTTGATGAGTCAGCCGAATATATTGCGTTCTTCTATATTTTCGTCAGGCATATCACCGATGTTCTTGATCGGAACAAATGACTAGTCAATGGACCCGAAAATTTGTCAACTGTTTTTTTTTTTGTTTTTTTTTTGGGTTCCTCCTTGATGAAAATTTCGTCGAGTTCCTCCTTCAGGAAAATTTCTTCGGGTCCTCTTTGAGGACAATTCTTCGGGTTCTCTCTTGAAGACAATTTCGTCGGGTTCTCTCAAGATTTCGTTGGGTTCTCTCTTGATTTTGTTGGGTTCCTCCCTGAAGAAGATTTCGTCGGGTTCTTTCTTGAAGACAATTTCGTCGGGGTTCTCTCTTCAAGACAATTTTTGTAGGCACAGTTCTTCTTTTGCCAACCTGAGATGTATAGTGAAGAAATATGGCGCAGCCCCCGAGTGTGGGGTACGGCGAAAGTAAATGATAATTAACTTTATGTATAACAAAGGAATCACTTAGCTTCTTGGGCACGACGGAGTCGGCGCGATGATGTCTTCGAGTGCGGAGAAGAAGTCGAGCTGAAGTAGAAACCACCAAATAGCGAAAATAAATGCCGCCATATTGTTGATGACGAAATAGCCGAGCCCCCGAACGATGCTGAGGTGATGTCATGATTGTTGCTTAGACGCCGTGTCACAGTTGTTACTCGGAGTAAAGTCATTGTCGAGCCCCCGAGTGTTAGCCGTGATATCAGAAGAAGTTGACGGAGTCGTGGCATCATATAAGGTGAATCCATTTAAGATGAAGCCATTGACAATAATACAATATGAATCCACTGAAAATTTACGCCATTGGAGATGAAATCGTTTGAAGATGAAACCATTGAAGATTATGTCATTAAATATGAAGTACTGGAGATGAATCCAAGATGAAGTATTTGAAATGAATCCATATGGAAGATTACGCCATTAAATATCAAGCATATATTGAAGATGAATCCGCCGAAATCATAGAGGATGAATCCATTGAACCGAAGAATCCAGTAATAACCATAGAAGATGAATTCGTTGATATCATAGTGGATAAATCCATTGACCCGAAGAAAATAGTTCCAGTAATAACCATAGAAGATGAATCCATTGACCCGGAAACGCATCAGGTAATAGTGTATAAAAATGAAGTAATAATAACCCGAAGAAAACCAATCCAGTAAGCCGAAGAAAATAAATCCACTGAGCCGATGAAGATAAATCCACTAAATCTAAGAAAATAATTCCACTGAGCCGAAGAAAATAATTCCACTGAGCCGGAGAAGATATATCCAGAGCCGAAGAAAAGAAATTCACCAAGTAACCGAGTATGTTTGTGGTAACAAAATAATGGCGCAGTCCCGGATGTCGGGTAAAGTTGTTGTAATAATGCAATGGCACAGCTCTCGAATATTCGGGTAAGACGAAAGTAAATAAATAATTGAATATTGGAGGAAGAGGAAAACTCAGCTTTTTATCGGGTGCGGCGAAGCCGATGTGGACTCTAATCATGCCGGAAGTAGTAGATGTAGCCGACATAGTCGATGACGATACTGGTTCCTCCGGAGTCAACGATAACTCCAATAGAACACGTACGTATGTTTTGTCTAGTTGCTGGTATACGCAATGGTGCATGTGATCGCCACCGCGGCTCAATTTTTCTGGTTTTTTTTTCTCGTTGGCTGATTGGCCGATCACGTGCTTGTGCCCAGCTATCCTGCCTTGTACGTAACGGGATAGTATTTTGCTGATCATCTGTCTGTAATTAGCGCTGGCCGCTAAATCCATGCAGGTGCTCCAAGCTGAACTGCTGAGCTAGTACTAGCTTGACCCTTTTTTTTTGCGAGAAATACTAGCTTGACCTTGACGCTCGCGTGAGATATGATCCATGAAAGCTGCATGGAGAGTTCAGGAAACGCCACCGAAATAATCCTTGATCTTCTCGATTTCCATTGGCCGCGATCTGAACTGGCTACTGCCAAAGTCTTGAACCGCAAAGCAGTCTCGTATGATCCTGCCTCCATATCCTGTCTTTCCACAAAATTATATCTGCGTGTGTACGCCTGTACGGGACGTGGTGCTTGAAATTCCTCTGCTGACGATCCCATCATGTGCTTTTGCATGCTTGACGAACGACCGTGTGGCTCCAGATCCGACTTGATTTTTTCTATCTCCATGAAGAATTCTGATGATGACCCGCCGTGTACGGATCGGAACCGAGTAACACAGATGCAATCTGGACGTCGTTCGTGACGATGGCGAAGGATCCCGCCCGGATAACAAAATCCAACCGTCGCGATCCCCACGGTCGGCGCCAATTGACGAAGGAATACCTCGCCAATGCCTACGTATTGTAGACTTGGGTTTCGGGAGAGAGCGACGATGGAGATTCCGGGGGCGAGATTAGGCACACGACGTACCCAGCTTCGGGTCCCCTCGGTGGAGGATCCCTACGTGCTGCTAGCAATCCACTATATGATGATATGTATGTTTACAGGGTGCCGCCATAGGCGGGGGTATGTTGTCTATCTCTTGTCCTCTCTCTATTGGGTGCCCTGGCTAGCTTTATATATGCAACCAGCCTAGGGTTTTACAAGAGTCCTAGTCGACTACTTCTTCGGGTTGCCTTGTTGGGCCTTCTCCATATTGGGTTTTCTCCATATTGGGCCGAGCCAGGTATACTAATAATGGGTACCCAAAGGGTATGCCCATGTCACTCCCATGCTTGAGCAACATGTTCAGTATCTAATTGCTTAAAATTCATTATGCTACTTCTCAAAGATATAATTTTAGCGGGAGGATAATATCTACCAATAAAAGCATCTTTACACTTAGTCCATGAATCAATACTATTCTTAGGCAAAGATAGCAACCAATCTTTAGCTCTTCCTCTTAATGAGAAAGGAAACACTTTCAATTTAATAATATCACCATCTACATCCTTATACTTTTGCATTTCACAAAGTTCAACAAAATTATTAAGATGGGCAGCAGCATCATCAGAACTAACACCAGAAAATTGATCTCTCATAACAAGGTTTAGTAAAGCAGGTTTAATTTCAAAGAATTCTGCTGTAGTAGCAAGTGGAGCAATAGGTGTGCATATGAAATCATTATTATTTGCGTTTGTGAAGTCACACAACTTAGTATTTTCAGGGGTATTCATTTTAGCAACAGTAAATAAAGCAAACTAGATAAAGTAAATGCAAGTAACTAATTTTTTGTGTGTTTTTGATATAGAGAGCAAGACAATAAATAAAGTAAAACTAGCAACTAATTTTTTTGTGTTTTGTTTAGGTGCAGCAAACAAAGTAGTAAATAAAATAAAGCAAGACAAAAACAAAGTAAAGAGATTGAGAAGTGGAGACTCCCTTGCGAGCGTGTCTTGATCTCCCGGCAACGGCGCCAGAAATTTAGCTTGATACGCGTAGATGCACACGTCCGTTGGGAACCCCAAGTGGAAGGTATGATGCGTATAGAAGCAAGTTTCCCTCAGTATGAAACCAAGGTTTATCGAACCAGTAGGAGCCAAGAAGCACGTTGAATGTTGATGGTGGCGAAATGTAGTGCGGCGCAACACCAGGGATTCCGGCGCCAACGTGGAACCTGCACAACACAACCAAAGTACTTTGCCCCAACGAAACAGTGAGGTTGTCAATCTCACCGGCTTGCTGTAACAAAGGATTAACCGTATTGTGTGGAAGATGATTGTTTGCAAGAAAACAGGTAAAACAAGTATTGCAGTAGATTGTGTGCGATGTAAAGAATAGGACCGGGGTCCACAGTTCACTAGAGGTGTCTCTCCCATAAGATAAAAGCATGTTGGGTGAACAAATTACAGTCGGGCAATTGACAAAATAGAGAAGGGCATAACAATGCATATACATGATATGATAAATATAGTGAGATTTAATTGGGCATTACGACAAAGTACATAGACCGCCATCCAACCGCATCTATGCCTAAAAAGTCCACCTTCAGGTTATCATCCGAACCCCTTTCAGTATTAAGTTGCAAAGCAACAGACAATTGCATTAAGTATGGTGCGTAATGTAATCGACAACTACATCCTTAGACATAGAATCAATGTTTTATCCCTAGTGGAAACAGCACATCACAACCTTAGAACTTTCTGTCACTGTCCCAGGTATTAATGAAGGCATGAACCCACTATCGAGCATAAATACTCCCTCTTGGAGTTAAGAGTAAAAACTTGGCCGAGCCTCTACTAATAACGGAGAGCATGCAAGATCATAAACAACACATAAGTAATAGATTGATAATCACCATAACATAGTATTCTCTATCCATCGGATCCCGACAAACACAACATATAGTATTACAGATAGATGATCTTGATCATGTTAGGCAGCTCACAAGATCCAACAAATGAAGCACAATTAGGAGAAGACGACCATCTAGCTACTGCTATGGACCCATAGTCCAGGGGTGAACTACTCACTCATCACTCCGGAGGCGATCATGGCGATGAAGAGTCCTCCGGGAGATGAATCCCCTCTCCGGCGAGGGTGCCGGAGGCGATCTCCTGAATCCCCCGAGATGGGATTCGCGGCGGCGGCGTCTCTGGAAGGTTTTCCGTATCGTGGCTCTCGGTACTGGGGGTTTCGCGACGGAGGCTTTAAGTAGGCGAAAGGGCAGCCTCGGAGGGGGTCTGGTGGGACCAGACACTAGGGCGGCGCGGCCAGGGCTTGGGCCGCGCCGCCACCATGTGTGGGCCCCACGTGGCCCCTCTCTAACGGCTCTCGGGTGTTCTGGATGCTTCCGGGCAAAATAGGAACCTGGGCGTTGATTTCGTCCAATTCCGAGAATATTTCCTTACTAGGATTTCCGAAACCAAAAACAGCGAGAAAACAACAAGCGGCTCTTCGGCATCTTGTTAATAGGTTAGTTCCAGAAAATGCGTAAATACGACATATAATATGCATAAAACATGTAGATATCATCAATAATGTAGCATGAAACATAAAAAATTATCGATACGTTGGAGACGTATCAAAAACCTAAGATCGTTGATCGGGCGACGATGGTGTTAGCGCACTGTTCCCTTTTTGCAGGCGTCGTTTTTGGAGAGTCTGTATTTCAGGTGTTTTCTTGGCGGTGGATGTATTGCTGTTGTTAGGCCCGAGATACTGTAGCGGGACTTTTGTTTCTTAGTTTTCTTTTCCTTTTATTGGTTGTGTGCATCCGTAGTGCCATTAGGGTGGTGCGTTGTTGCAGAGGCTGGGTGTAATTGGTATCGTTTTGATATTAATATATTCCTTTTATCGAAAAAAATGTTTGCAATGACACACACTGTGAGGTAGCGGAAGCGGAAGAGGCCTAGATGGCATTCAACTTTAGGGCATCTCCAGCGGCGCGACGCATTTCGGACGCCCGCTGGCGTCCGTTTGCGTCGCTAGGCGGACGCCAAAATGACCGCGAGGGGCCAAATGTCCGTTTGCGTCGGGGGCTACCTCCAGCGGGCCGACGCATTTTGGAGATAAAAGTTTTTTTTTTGGTGCTACTTCTTTTCAATTTTGTTGAATGATCAAGTTTGAAATGCGAAAAAGTTGTACTCACAATGATGTCATGTTGGTCCAATTGAATAGATTATAGCTTAAACAATTAACCGGATACTTGAAACGACTAGATTCAAACATATTTAACATACAAAGAAAAAGAAATTTAAAAACATATAAACTAAAACTACTTTTTGGCCTTCTTGTTAGAAGGCCCTGCCTGGTCGTCGAAACTCCTGCGCCTCTTGCTTGTCACCTCCTCGTCGAAACTGGAGGACGGCGCGCCCGTCGAGGAGTTGAAACTGGAAGAAATGGCATCCTCCTCCTCCTCGTCCTGGCCCTCCTCCTCGGCGTCGCTGGTAGCGCCTCCTCCGTCCTCCTCCTGGCCTTCGCTGTCATTGGCGCCTCCGTCATCGTCGTCCTCACTAGGCATGGAGGCAGGGTCGCTGGCCGTGGAGCCCGGATCGTTTGGCGTCGCAGGGGATTCCCACCAATGCAGAAATCCGGGCGACTTCCCCTCGCTCCCCGAGTCGGACGGCAGCGTGTAGTCGCTCATGGCGTGCCGCTGTTGGAGAAGAAGAACAAGAGGAAGAAGAAGGAGGCGGTTGAACTTGAATTACCGTACACGCGGGGGTTATAATGTGCGCGGATTAACGGCGGCGCGTATAACGAAGAGGCCAGCGGCTGCTCTTCCGCGGCGGTTCGGCGCTCCATTGCGGCGGTTGCCACACCGGCGCGCGTTGTGAATTCGAGGCCGATCGAACCTACGTCGCTGCCATGAGGGCCCGTGGGGAAGCGAGCGGACGCTCCGCGCGTCCGCGGAGACGCAAACCTGGCGCATATTTGGGCCAGGTTTGCGTCTCCGCGAACGGCCCGATCACTTTGCATCGCACCGCTTGAGAAAGTGTCAGACGCATTTACGATCAAAGCGGACGCAAACGATCGTTCAGCGTCCATTTACGTCGCGCCGCTGGAGATGCCCTTAGAAGAAAAAAGGATGCGTTATTGATTTGAAGTCGTCTCTGGCGCCTCCATCTCGTTCAGCCCACCCGCCGACGCACAATCTAGGTTCCAAATTGGCCGACGAATGGGATCAAATCTAAATCGTCAATATCTTGTGCCAAGGCGTCATAAAAATGGTTATTTTCTAAATTATATTTCAGATAAGTTCATTTTATGTTAAACGTTCACGTATGTTAAATGGTCAATAATCCCCCGTAAGGCGAGGCATGCAGTGCAGCGACCGGCGGGCGGCCACGTATGTACGTGCCTGGACTGAACGACCTTTGCACGTCCACCTGTCACGCGCTAGCTCTTCTAGCTGGTGGAGCGGCAGCAGCCTACATGGTGTGCTGTACGTCTCGTCATGTCGCGTCCCCCGCTATGCCGCGCCTCTGCCCCATTTGTCCACAACATGTCTTGCACTCTTGTGTACCTCGAAACGGTATATTTCTAACCTTTTCTCATAGTTTCTGGAAAGAGATTTGGTTTATACGGGCATCAGTGATCCCATTTTTTTAAAATAAAAATCATATTTTTGAGTTTATAAAAGTTCTGAAAATAAATCCGTACATGGTTAATGTTGTATTTGACAAACGTATAATCAATATTAAATACTTTATATTTTGATGTACACAAAAATGAAAAAAGTGTAGATCTGAGTAGTCGTTTTAAAATCTCCCAAACATATCAAATTTTGTCATTTTTGTCTAGCACAAAATAAAACGACTTCTGAATTGAAATTTTGCATGATTGTGGGATGTATCGTTGACAATCGACGAAATTATTTAAAGATTTATTTTTTTAAATGGCGTGAGCACTAAAGCTCGGGAGCAAAAAACACTTTCCGTTTCTCATACGATCTTTAGTCTTTCGGGCATATGGACAGTAGTGATCTTATTTTAAAAGAAATAAAAAATTCATATTGTAAGTTTTAAAAAATCTGAAAAAATTGCATGTAGTCAAAGATGTATCCCACAAACACATAAAATATCAATTTCGAATACTTTATATTCTGAGCTACACAAAAAAGTAAAATTTGACTAGTCATTTTCAAATCTCCAAAACAAATGAGATTTTGTCATTTTTACTAGCACAAATAATAATAATTTTGCATTAAGATTTTGCATGATTTTGAGATGTATCAAAGAAAATCTCGAGAATTATTTTCATATTTTTTAATAATTTAAAAAATTGCCTTTTAGTTTTTTTAAAAATGACGAGAGCACTGGAGCTCGGGAGCCAAAGGCACTTTCGCCTATTTCATCCATAATAGTGCGTGCTATAGCTTATGTAGAGAACTCCTACTCTTCTCCCTGTGCCGCCCCTGCTCAGGAGCGCCGCCGGCCAGATTTCCTTCCTGCCTACATCAACGGATGTAGCCGGACAAAGCCGCGCCGCTGATGAAGAGACGGGGTTTCGAGACGGCCCTTCCCCTCATCGCGAGGGCCGCTGGCCTAGGCAGCGACGTTTCTCGACGGCGAGCGGTGGCGGCGCAGGGAGGGCGTGCATGGCGGAGGTGCGGAGTGGCACGTTGTCGAGGTAGCTGCGCGTGGTGTTTCCCTGATGCTCATGGTCACCCATGGCAGGTGGGTGCGGTTGCAGTGGTGATCGGTCGGGATGGGTGGCCTCCTCCCTGAGCCCATGTTGGCCGCTAGTGAGGCCGGTGGTGGTCGACGCTCCTCTTCTTCGACAGTGAGGCCGGTGCGTCTTTTTGACTCTTTAGTGGTGGTCCAAGCCGGCACCTACATCTTTGTCCCTCGTCTCTATAGTCAGCCGGCTCTCATAGCATCGGTGGCGCGGTGAAGGGCCATGGTGAAAGCCCTGCTCGGTGGCTTCCGATGCGGACCACGACGACGCTTGTGAGCACCGCTCCCTTCCTGAAGGTATGGTCTTTGGACCCAACCGTGCCTTTCCTCTCCTCCGGTGTTAGGGGAAACCCTATCTCCTCTCCATTTAGCGTTAGGGTTAGATCTAAATCATACTTAATTTGTGATAATGATGAAGTTATTTATGTAATTATGTTGATGATGAACGAGGATTGAAAAAATTCTCCTCCCAACTCACTCCAGTGATCTTTTATCTTCTATTTTCATATATCTTGTATACTTTCAAGTATCTTTTGTGCCGCATGACTCCGCGTGCAGCTCCTCGATCCAAGATAGCCGGGTTCGGATTATCGAGATCTAATAGAGTTTATCTTAGATTAGTCATGGTGGGAAGTAACATACAGTAGTAACATGCACATGTTAATACTCTATGTTACCACCTTCATAGTGTATAGTAACATCAAAGTGGTATCATAGATGTATTCATTAATTAGCTTGTAGACTCATTGTATCTTGGGGAGTGTGATGTTACAGTAACTAGCTATGTTACTCAATCATGTTCTCTCCTCATTAACTCACTATCACATAACCAAATTTGCTGAGTTTGACACTTACACCCTCCGTCCTAAAATGTAAGGCGTCTAAGGACCAGACAAAAGTAAAATTTTACTAACTTTGACCAAATATTTAGAAAAATATATTTACATCTACAATATCGAATGGACATATTAAGAAAATATATTTTATGCTGAATATATTCATGTTTATTTAGTACTGCAAACGTTTATATTTTTATGTATAAACTTGGTCAAACTTAAAAAACATTGACTTTTGACTAGTCCTTAGACGCCTTAAATTTTAGAATGGAGGGAGTAGTTACTAGTGAAGTTACCTGCACTGTGAGCAGTCTTAGCAGGATAATTTAAAATCTGTACTCTGCTTCCCTGACTCTGTAAATCTGTTCTCGATCGACGCTGGAAATGAAAATTTATAAGAGTTTTTTTAGAAGATTTAAAAGATTGTTGGGCGGAGTTTCGTTGCTTGCTAAGCCTCAGGTTATGGGCTTTAGAGCATGTCTAACAGGTCCCGTATTTCGCTGCCCCGTATAAGTCTCTTTTTTCGCCCCGTATCGAAAAACTGCAACATTTCAAGCCATTCCGTCTAGCAGACCCCGTATTTCGCCCAGTATTTTCAAAAATAAAAACCCCGGGAAGTTCATCTTCATTGATCATACTAGGGATCATACATACATATTGATCATACTACGGATCATACTACATCTAACTAAGCAAACCTACGTCTAGTCGTCAAGGATGACGTAGGGGATGAAGGCGATCCTCGCCGCCTCCTCCCGCGCCTGCCGCGCCTCGAACTCCTCGACCTGAGCGATGGCCGCCGCCTCCTCCTCTGCCTCCGCCCGAGCTTTCTCGGCGGCATCCGCCTCGGATAAGGCGACCGCACGGCGGTAGGTCGCCTCCTCTTCCGCCGCCTCCTCTTCCTCCTCGCCGCCTCCGCTTCCTCCGCCGCTGCTGCTGCCGATGGTCGCCCTCCATGCCGCCAACGCCGCGCGGTCGCGCCGCCACCTGCGCGCGCCATTTCTCGAACGCTTCGCCGCTCATCGGCTTGAGCGGCGGGTCCTGCTTGTACCATCGCCCACCCGCGGCGTACTCCCGGAGCGGCTCCGGCACGTACGGCCGCGCCGGCGTACTTGCAGGCCGCGCGACGGCTCCCGGCGGCGGAATACTTGCACTTCAGCGCCCACGCTTCCTCTACGGTGTCCGGCGAGCGGGATCGCTTCGATCCGCTCGCCGGCGAGGCCCTACTGCGGCGGCGGGAGTCCATCCTAGCTTGGGGGTGGAATGCGGCGCGGGGGAGCGGCTAATTGCTCGCCGGAGCAGGAGGAGGAGGCGGCGGCGCGCGGCGGAGCTAGGGTTGCGAGTGAGGGGTTAACCCCTCACTCGCACCTGCGCCCACTATATGTACGGGGCGACGGGGCCGATTTCCTGGGCCCCGTATTCCGCCGAAACGGGGCGGCCCGAATACGGGGCCTGCTAGACGGCCCAAACCGCGCCTGCCCCGTATGTCGCCGGAATTTTACGGGGTGGGCGGGTTATACGGGGCCTGTTAGATCTGCTAAGGCTTTACCTCAGCACAGCCCAGTCTCGTTTGATGCAGGCACGACAGTGTTCGCAAACTCGACTTCTCCATGCTGCAGATTTTGCTACCGGTTAACCAACGCACCGTACCATCACACTGACTTCTCAAAAGTTCATGCCAACAAAAATTGCTAACTAATCCAATACTCAACAACTTCGACATAATATTCGAGGTTCAAGTGTTCTCCGTAGGCGCATACGTGTTCTGTGCAGGTCAACACATGCTGTTCGATCTTCGATGCGTTATGACACCCAGGGATCTAAGTTGCCGTTCGCTTAAGGTAGCAAACGCTCAACTGTTGGATGCTAAAAACTCATGGGTACCAGATTATCCAGTGCAGTTGCATTCTAGGCTTCCATCGCTCAAGGTGTTCTGCTGCTGCTTTTGCTGTTTTGAGCTAATCTGAATCATCACATACCCTTGGATGAAGGTTTTACATGGTTTACTGGGATACAAAGATGACATCATAAACCAGCAGAAAACTAGCATTGTCTGATTTTTTAGATAAATCACATTGCCTGGTAAGTACCACATGTTGTTCTCAATCTGGTGTAAAATGCCATCATTGCATAGTTGTAGTTTGATGTTCAGAACTAGGAGTAAAATGCCAACAGCAGACATCTCATCCTGAGGTAGAATGATCTCAGACTCAATCATGATATCACTACAGAAAACTAGCATTACGTGATATACATGAGCAAATAACTCTTTTTTGTCCAGGAAAATTCTTTCAAACCAGAGATGGGCTGAATTAGTTGGAAATGGAACAGGAGCGAGCAGTGTCCTCTCTCCAATCCTCCGTCAGTACCGTTTGGCCTTGGAAGGCACAAGTAGCAGGCCCAGAATTAGTAAAGGATGCAGCCCACAATGATTCCCAGCCCTCCCGTCTCGACCCTGATTCCGGCCGGAGAAGAGTAGAAAAATCAATGTCGAGCTGAGGATGTAGAAGCCGCCGCTTCTTCAAATTGTAACTGAAGGTTTCTGTTTACTAGCCTTGAGCATGGAGAAGCCCATGCAAGGAAACATACAAGGGACGAGGGGGAGTAGTATGAAGATTTCTGTTTACTGGCCTTGTAGCTGAAGCAGAGGTGGTGATTCCTCTGCAGGGTTTGGATTTGAGCAGAGTATAGTTGTATCAAAACAACGGTGAGCTGAGACACATCTAGTACCTCTGAGGGAAAATGGCTAAATAAATAAGACGTTGGGATTCCATTTCATCATCAATACAAAGAACATAATAGTATTACCAGTGGCAAGCCAGGTGATCTGAATATCTGATCCGCATATACTGTTTCGGCGAAAACATGAAATTAAGAAGAGACACTGGAAAAGGGTTTCAATAAAATAATGCGCTGTCTGAGGGAATCGAAGTATCGAACCCACGACCACGTGGTTAAAACGCAACATGTTTTTCGATCTTTGATGCTTGTCACGCCCAGGGATCTTAGTCTCAGTCCGCTTAAGGTAGCGAACGCTCAACTGTTGGATGCTGAAAACCCATAAGCTCAAGGCCTTCTGCCGCTGCCTTTGCTGTTTTGCGCTAATCTGGATCGTACGTATCCTGGTACGAATGCCCTAATCTGGATCATTACATATCCTTGTCACCTTGTGTGAAGGTTTTTAAGGTTTACTGGGGTACAAACATGACATCACGAAACCAACATCAAACTGGAATTCTCTGATTCCTAGATAAATCACATTGCCCCATACTTCCTCTCTTTCAAATTATAAGACGTTTTGGTAGACTATCACATCTTATAATTTGGAACGGAAGTAGTAACTACCACATATTATTCTGAATGCGATGTGAAATGCCAGCATTACCTGATACATAAGGACTGGACAGTTGTAGTTTGATGTTCGGAATCAGGCGTAAAAAATGCCAGCCTGATGTAGAATGATCTCAGACTTAATCATGAGCAAAGGAAGGCCGCTGCGTTACCGAGGTCTCGCTTTAGCGAAGTAGCATTAGGTGATGTTACCTAAGGACTGCATGTTCTGAATTATTTGCAACTAGACAGAAACGAACATGGCTTTCCTTTCAAATGAATACATGAGCAAATGACTCCTTTCTTCCAAGGAATATGTTTCCAAATTAGAGATGCTCTAAATTAGTTGCGTAGAGACAGGAACGAACACTTTCTTTCCTTCCAAATGGGATAGATGAGAAGTAACTCTTTTCTTTCAAAGAACATGTTTTATTCCAAAAGGTTTCAGTTCACCCATCTTATTAAAGCATCTGAAAATAGGTTTCAGTTCACTGGCCTTGCAACTGAAGCAGAGTTTGAATTTGAGGCCCTGGCCGGGAACGGCTCATTAGTTCGCCTGAGAGACGCCGACATTCGGCAGCTCACTTTGAATTAGCTCCGGTGACCTGAGCCACATCATACTATCTCTGATGGTTAAGAAAATCAGACGAAGGGCTCCATTTCAAGAATACAAATGGCAAGTCAGGTGGCCTGATCCGCATCTACTCTTTCAGCAAGAACATGATACAAAAAAGAAGTGAGACAGTGGAAAAATGTTAAAAACGTCGAAAATGCGCCGTCTGTGGGAATCGAACCCACGACCACGTGGTTAAAAGCCACGCGCTCTACCAGCTGAGCTAAGACGGCTATGTGTTAATTTCGAAATATTAATTTATAGATCTAAAATGGCGAGAGCAAAATCCACAACTATTTGGAGTACCATTTATACTGATTCTCGCTTCTCGTACATGTTTGCTTCATTGACACGTATTTCCGCTTGCATATCATGATATGTATAAACGTAATGTCCTGTGCATAGGCAAAATAGTAGCTTTATCCCATCTTACCATGCCATCATAGTTGTGCTATTCTGTTGTTCATGCAGTTTTCTTTAAGAAGGTCCTTTTAGGGTCAAGAGTGTTTAACACACTATGATACAAAAAAAAAGACGTACTGAAGTGGAGGGGTGCCGACTTTTCTATCTCTTTGTTCTATTAGTTCACATGCTTTATTAAGGAGTTAAATCCATCAGTGGTCATTGAACTTGTTGAGCAAAATCAGTTTGATCATTGTATACCAGAAATATGAATTTACGGTCACTGAATACGCACTGGAGCTGTGAACAGGCAGTCGCCGCTCGCGATGTAGGGTAGTATTTGCTGACATGGCGCTGAGTGTAACCCACGGTCAGGTAACTTAGCAGGGAGATAAGAATACCCAGCTAGAGGGGGGCGTTTTTGCAAAACTGTTCCTGGCTCTCTCTCTCCAACAATCCCCTCTTGGGGATGCGCCTGAGCCGCTGACTCCTGCCGCCCCGGCCGATGCCGGCTGTCCCAAGCGTCGCCGCTCTCCGGCGTGGCTCCGCCTCAATCTGAACTGGAAGGAGAACTCGCCGGCGCTCTACGACCTCGTCATCTCCCACCCACTGGAGTTGCTCTCGCTCACCATCCAGTGGCTCCCGTTGGAGTCCCTGGCCGCCGCCCGCTCCCACGAGATCGTACTCGGTACCCACACCGACGACTCCCCCAACCACCTCATGCTCATGGTAGTCGTCCTTCCGATTCCGGTACTGGATGCGCAACATGTGTTTGAGGTAATGTCGTGTCAGATGTCATGTGTTGTTTCTTATAACAGCAGACTACAGTTTAGTGAATTGGTCAAAGGGCAATAACAATACTCCTAATGTTTCAACACATAACAACTGATAATGATGACAACACATAGTAAATCAGTTGTTTGCTTACCTACTGGTACTGACAATATTTCCTGTTCATCTTGTGCATCCATTTCTACATCCTGTTGCTCTACCATTTTTGCATCATATGGATTTGCAAACATTTTGGATCCACATACCTCCATTACATATGGATTTGCCAAATTGATGGCATGACTAACTGTAGCAACCTCCGCTAATGCCCAACAGGCTATATTAACCACTTAACCATCTGCTATTTTGTACAGATGCATTAGCGGTCTTTATCTAAAATTTGTTACTCTGATCATATATAACTGTAGTTAGATGATTTATTGTATTCTGACGATGTCATCTTGTAATATTTTTTCTTGAAACCATGGAGATTACACTTTTCTAATTTAGCTCAGTAGCTTCCTAATTAAGCTTGTTCGTGAAACCATGGAGATTACACGTTAAGTGGTACCAAGAATTCTTACTCGTGCTTGTTCATGCTATTTTAGCTTGGTTCTAATTCGAGAAGCTGAGGGTGATTTGCTTGGTTTGATCTTATACTGCAGTAGAAGTTCTACTGTGACAGAGATGCTATTGGATTTGTGATTATAACTGAGACGTTGTTATTAGTACTATTATTCTGATATAGTATCTCAGAATAGTATATCATCTTTTTGCAGTGAAGTATTATATCTTCTAGTATCCAGCAGCGTTTTGCGGCGTATTGTTTGAGACCATTATATGAGCCATGTTGTATCTTCATAGTACAAATACTTCTTGTTCATAGTATCTTCTGCATTTCCTTACTTATTCACACATCATTTCCATTATGTAAATTTTTTAGTCATTTCGAAACTATCATTTTCCCTTTTCAGATATGAAACCATCAAGAAAATCTCAACAATGCTCAAGATTGAATTGCAGATGCAACACAAATCTTTTGATTGTTTACTGCAGTTAGTGACATGAAGCTTCAGCAGAGCATGTTATTAGTGAGATCATCTCACTGTACTGAACATTTTAGATCCACTTGCAGAAGCTGAAGCTTCAAACTGTTTAAATGAGCTTAAGACTTTTTAAAAGAGCTGAAACATCTGTCATTTGGTAACCTGCTTGCTTTATGTGTAAGTTGAAACAAGAACTGAATCATGCGTGCTGTTTATAACCTGATGCAGACTGCTAGTCTTGCATATTTTGTTGAACCAGGCAGGGCTAGGGTTAGCCGTGGGGGCTCAAGCAGTGCAGGGCAGCGTTGAGAAGAAGGGGAACCGGAGGAGGAGGTTGAGGCGGAGCCTCGCCGGAGAGAGGCGGCGTCGGGGACAGCCGGCATCGGCTGGGGCGGCAGCAGTCGGCGGCTCGGACGCATCGCGAAGAGGGAATCGCTAGAGAGAGAAGGAGAGATGACAGTTTTGCAAAAACGCCCTCCTCTAACAGGGTATTCTTATCTCCCTGTTAAGTTTTTTTTTTGCGAATCCCTGTTAAGTTACCTGGCAGTAGGACCCACTTAGCGCCACATCAGCAAATACGACGCTACGTCGCGAGCGGTGACCGCGTGTGAATCCCCGACATGTATTCAGTGACCGTAAATTCGTATTCTAGTTGTACAGTGACCAAACTAATTTTGCGCGACAAGTTCCATGACTACCGATGAATTTAACTCCTTTATTAAGCCTCATAATTCTGTACTATCATATTGCTGAAGTCCCATTTACATAGTTTTGGCTGATTTGAAATAATAATTATGCCCTTTTTTCATATTAATTGTCGCTAGTTTAGTGCAATATTATACTAAATTAGCGACAACTAAAGGAACTCCTCTATGCCAAATTTCCTTTCATAGCACTAGACCAAACCGGTACGTACGGGGAAAGAATGAGAGGCGATTTGGGGCGGCAGTAGAACCCATCTAGGGTTTCGTCCCCCTCGCATGCGAAGCCGTCGGTTAGCTCCTCTTCCGGTGGCCTTACGACATTGAAGGTGTGGAGGACCACGGCCTTCACATGGTGGGGGGGGGGGGCTCTTTTCTTTCGGTGCTTTTTCAGTGTCTTCTTCGGAATGGTGATGCGCTACGGTTGTGCGTCTAGCATCAACGGAGGGCGCTTGGAGTTATGTGTTCAGTGGATCTCCTACTATTCGGCCGGTTTTCGCATTCCTTGGTGTGGTTTGAGGTCAGTCTCTTCCAATCTACGAATGACACCATTGGTGATGGTTGTTGCTTTGGTGCGCTGGTCCTTTGGGGTCTTAGCACAATGACATACCATTTGTCTACTATAACAAGCTCTACTACGACAAGCTTTTCCCATCTCCGGCGATGGAGGGGCGAGGATGGTGGCACTCCTTCGGGTCACGCTAGTGTTTCTAGTCGTTGCTAGGTGGTTCAAAGACATGCTTGTATTTTTTATTACTTTTGGAACTAATTGTATTGATGTTAATGATTATTAATAGATCGGTGCAATTTCGCAATAAAAAAATTAGCAACGACTAATATGGAAGGGACAGGGAAGGGGGGAGTAGTTTTCTATATGGTTAAAGCTATCCGGCTCAATATTCTTATATAATACTACTACTTTTAACTTTGTTATACATGCATTGTTTTTTTGAGATCTTATTGTGTACCTAATGGATTTCATAAGATGAACAAATGCGAAATGTAAGCTTGCATACTTGACATGCAAAGTGAGCTGGTAGCTTTCTTAATATGAAGAATTAATATTGAAAAAATAATGTCATGATTTCACTCACCGTGTGTAGTTGATCTCAGTAGCTGACCCAAGATTTTGTCAAGCCTGGATGAAGTGTAAGGCTGATCAATTTTTTTATCAAAATATTCATCAAAATAGGCTAGGCCGCCGGCCAGAAACCTGGGCGCGTGCCCCGGCTTAGGGACGGTTGGATCCACCTATGGCTGACCTTATCATTTCACAAGTGTGAATACAACCAACATGAAGCAAGTTATTTATCCTCCCCTTTTCATGGTTCAGTCATGGAAACATTGTTGTAATACTCGGCATAGGCATGAGATTAATAATTTATGGTACACAGACATCTGCCTTTCCTTCTTGCTAGCGGGAAGACAAATGTGGGTAAATTAACTATAGAATAGCAATTTGGATCTTTTTTATTTATTTCAGGTGCCTGTCAACATGAGCATAAAAGGAACTATTTTCAAGTGTATGTTTTTTTGTTAGTTTGTTTGAGAGTAGCTTCCAGTGTGTACCACGCGATTTTCAAGTCTATGTTGTTACTGCGTCATACTTTACAAATATTTCACAGGTTCTTGGTCTTGCAAGGAAGAATGGACAGATTGTTGACCAATAGAGATTGCGGTGCAACAAGATCCACCATGTAAAAGAAAGTTGTTTACATCAACACACTTAAATGAGTAAAATCCGTCATCGGAACTTGAACTTGTCGACCAAAATCACTTTAGTAATGGTACACACAGAATGCAAAATTACGGTCACTGAATAAAACTTAAATGTTCACGGACGGTCAATGGCGGCGTTCAAGTGTCGTATTTGCTGTGGTGGCACTACAATGGCCCCATCTAACAGCCTCAAACCGTAAAGAGGCATGCGACGGATATCGTCAGCTCCGCCTAGGTGCTCGCTCTCGACAAACTCCTGCGGGAGCCTCCCCCTTTGCTCGCAGGTGAAACTTCCCCTTACCGGGACCAGCTCCTTCTCTTCACCCATCCTCGTTGTCTCGCCTTTCCCTCTCAGGGCGCAACCCTTGCTCTTTCGACGGCGGCGGCCTAGTCCTCATGGGGCGCGGCGCAGAACAGGAGCTGCGGCGGAGGTTGGTCGGAGGTCTGGAGCCTCCGGAGTCGCGCAGTGCTCCAGCGTCCTCCCCGACCAGCTACGACCTCAACCCCTCCGACGAAGACGAGGCGGGCGGCGGGAGCGACCGCCTTCGGCAAAAGTGGCTCGGGAGCATCCTCTCTGGCGTCGGCGATGCATGGACTCGTCCAGAGGCGTCGTGGCAGGGCCGCTGCAGATGCCTGGGCGCGGACGCGCACGCGAGCAGGCGAGGAGGATGGCACGTATCCATCGGGAGCACCCGCGTGCGGCGACTCAGACACGCGTTAGGCACGGGCTGAGGCACGCCGCTTTTCTGCTGCTCGACGAGCTCGTCCATAGCCGTGTCTCAGTGCTACTACGAGATATTGTAGCTTGCTTGCGAGCATTCAAGGCGATCAAATTAGGATCAATGAAGACCGCATAGCCCCTCGTGGATCGACTGTCATCAGGATTGCCAGCCCAATCTGCATCTGAGAATGTTGAAAGACCACAAGACGATGAGGTCGAGGGCCACAACGGCCAACCAGCCATACTCCTTGTCCGGCATGGCGCTTCCCCTCCCACTTTCATGCATCCACGTGCCGCACTTGGCTCCGCCATGACCTGCTCAACAGCCCGCCCGTGCCCGCCGCATGCTCCCAGCGGAGAGAGGCCGCCGCGGTTTGGAGGCGGTTCGTCGCGCCGCTACCCCGAATCCCTAGGCGTCATACTACCTCTTCCAAGCGTGGCACACCAGGAGGCGGTGGAGCCCTGTGGTGTCCGCCTTCTGCAGGCGGCGCCCCCCGGCCATGACAACGTGGCAGCGGTGGTTTTATGACGGGATAGGGTGGGAGGGAGACGACTTCCTATTTTATATTTAATTGTTACTGCTTTGAACGGTGGCTCCAGTTGTCATCGATAGTGGCTAGCTGGTCTTGTATGTACAATAAGGTTGTTAGTAAGTTTGAGGGGCGATTTGTTAAAACAAAATTTGACAGTGGCTCCTCAAGCTCGCCACTTAGGCTAATACTACGCAAGGACGCCACCAGTGACCGTCTCTGAACCGTCAGGTCATATTCAGTGACCCTAAATTAATTTTTTTGTACAATGACCAAATTAATTTTGGTCGACGAGTTTAAGTACTAATGATGGATTTTACTCTTTTAAAATCCAGAGCCGAGACGGACCGCGGAAAGAGCGATGGCGCAAGCAAACCCGTCGCTTTGCTTAAAAATTGTACCCCTCCTCGCTTTGTTGTTGTATTCTGCCATGGGCCGATTCTATGGCCCTAGACGTGAGGGAACTAGCCCTTCTGTTTGCTTCTGGCTGGGCTTCTTAGGCTAATACGGGGTAGTTTTCATTCCGAGCCCCATCACGGTTACTACATAAGGTCCAACAACCTATCCCTCGAATTTCCCAAAAAAGGGGAGATTGCTCCCTAGCGCGCGGGGTTCGCTTAAGGATGTTCGTTCTGGGCCGGCCCGTTTATATGGTTCGCTTGCTTTCGTTCGCTCGTTCGTTCCAGCTTCCTTCACTAGTTCGTTCGGCTTTTGTTTTTGCGAAACAGTATCGTTTGGCTTTGTTCGCTCGTGCTATGTTTGAACTTGCTAGTCTAGCAGTTTCACCAAAAGTAGGATACGTGGTGTCTTTCCTAACAAAAATGACATAACTATTTTTAGACGGAGAGGGATGTTGTATTCATCTTGTCGCATTTTGTAGTTGTGTTTTTAAATTTTTATTTTTGTTCCTAAATTAGTTTCTTACGCTTATAATTCCATGTTCCATTTTTTCTTTATGCTTTAGTTTTTTTATATTTTATCTTCATTTTTCTTCTTTCTTGATTTTTTTCACTTTTCTACATTTGTATGGTTTCCCGAGCACTCTTTCTGTTTGTTCCTTAATATAAAAGGTTTGTTTCCATCACCCTACGGGTTTCTTTCTCATTATAAATGGTTTTCTTCACCACAAACTATTATGATGTTCCTTATATTACTCTAAGTTATTCCTCAAATAAATAGTGTGTTCCCTTTAATCTATAGAGTTGTTCCTTATATGCCTCGAAGTTGTTCCTCATTATAAATGGGTTTGTCTTGCTTGGCCTATGAGGTTGTTCCTTATATTCCTCAAGTTGGGCTTGAAGGAGTCCACTGGACCTATCTTGAAGGAATGCTTCTGAAGTTGGGCTTTGCAAAGCAGTGGATAATATGGATTATGACATGCATCAGGTCACGTACTCGATCCGGCTGAATGGCAACCTCTTACAGAAATTTGCACCCACTAGAATCCTCCGCCAGGGAGATCCTCTTTCTCCTTATATGTTCATGTTTGTGGCAGAAGGCCTATCCCGACTCCTGCGCCAAGAAATCAATAGCGAACAACTAAATGAACTGAAGATCTGCCGCCAAAGCCCGGGTATATCCCATCTGCTATTTGCCGATGAAAGCATCCTTTTCTTCGAAGCAAATATGGATCAAGCAATGCGAGTTAAATCGATCCTCTCCAAGTATGAGCTAGCAACTGGTCAGATTCTCAGCCCAGATAAGTGTTCTCTACTGCTTGGTAACAAGTGCACTACCGTAGCAGGTCAGCAGGTCGTGGAAGACCTCCAGGTCTAGTCCGTTGGATTTGAAAAAAATTGGACTGCCAGTCCCTGAAGGTAGAATGAAAGATGGGATATTCCAACTGGTAAAAGAGAAAATAAAAAAAATGTGTGACTAACTACTCTGAAAAGTACTCGTCAAGCGGGGCAAAGGAAGTACTCATAAAGTCGGTTATACAGTCAATAACAACTTACCCAATGAGTGTGTTCAAATTCTCATCGGGCTTATGCGAAGAGCTAATGAAGCTAACAAGGGACTTCTGGTGAGTAGATGAAAACGTTGGCCGGCGAATCTACTGGATGAGCTGGAACAAACTCACAAGGAGGAAAGGCCAATGAGGCATTGGCTTTAAATATCTTCACTTATTCAACAAAGCCATGTTGGCGAGACAAGCCTGGAGAATAATTGCCTTCCCGGACAGCCTATGTGCGACAGTGCTAAAAGCTAAATACTTCCCCAATGGGGAACTTACTGACACTGCATTTGTGAAAACCCATCCCCTGGATGGCAAGGCATTATGCATGGTTTAGACCTCTTAAAGAATGGCGTCATCTGGAGAATTGGTACTGGAAGAAAAGTTAGAATTTGGCGTGATAATTGGATTCCCCGAGGTTAGATGAAAGCAACAGAAAATGTGACAAACTCAAGAGTGAGGAGAGTGGCTAACCTCATTAACCAGGAAGACCATACTTGGAAACAAGATATGGTGAATAATATTTTTATGGCCCATGATGCTAAAGAGATCCTAAAGATCCGCCTCCCAAGCTATGATACAGAAGAATCTGTTGCATGGACATTGGAGAGCAATGGTGTTTACTATGTCCGAAGTGCATACCGGCTGGCACTTGACCTGAGAAATAATACTTCCCCCTCATCAAGATCTGACCCAAGCGGGGACCACAAACTGCTGAGCCTCATTTGGAATGCCAAAGTTCCACCAAAGGTTGAAATTTTCACCTGACAGCTTGCCTTCGACTGCCTTGCGGTTCCAAATGTCATGCCTCCTGTTCATTTGCAGCCTGGAAGATGAAACATGTTACCATGCTACCATGACCTGCACGAAAGTGAAGGCCTTACGACAAGGCATGAGAGATTTCTGGTCCTTGCCCGGGGAGACCAAGCTAGGCTACACAGGAACCCAATGGGTGCTTGTCTTATTAGATAAACTATCACCTGATATAAGAAAAAAATTGATGTTTATCTCGTGGAGATCCTGGCACCACAGAAATGATATCATCTTCGGAAAAGGAGATGCATCTGTTGGAAACTCGATTCGGTTTCTACAAAACTATCTTGTCTCTTTATAGGGCTCTCCAAATGTATTTAGTGTTGTTGACAGGAAGGGGAAAATGAAAGCTGATGAAATAACCGTAACTAAAGATGAAAGAGGCACACATGAAATGGAGAGTACTCCTATTTCAATGTGGGAGAAGCCAAACGATGGGATGTAATAGAATTAACGTTGATGCCAATTTCATTGTTGGGAGCCAGAGTGCCTCCTGGGGCGCTGTCCAAAGAAACCACGAAAGTAAAGTAATATGTTCTGCTTGGGGGAAAATTCCAAATTGCAAGTCGGTGGCTATGGGGGAAGCGTTGGCCTGCCTTGAAGGGCTCAAGATGACGTACGTGTACAAATCCGGCAAACAACCTTGTGTTTGAATCAGACTGCTCCTCTGTTGTTCAAGCTTTCAGTCAATCAATTTGGGATAGATCTGAAGTGGGTCTTATTGCTAAAGACTTCTGGTGTCTAGCTCAGAACAAAAAACCATGTGAGATTGAACTAGTGTAGTAGAAAGTGCAACAAGGTTCCTCATGATCTGTGTCAATTTGTTCATAGGGAGTTGCGTTTGGGTGAGTTACAAGGTGATGTTCCGGCCTGCGTGCGTGCTGAGATCAACACTGGATGATTGTAAGCAAATTGTTTCAAATTAGTTAATACACAACACCCTTTCAAAAAAAGACGCAAGATTGATAAAACCACGTTCAGAGGTAGCACTTCAATTATAATTGGTCATGGCACCTCCTCCTTTTGTAATGGTCACTACCTTGATGGGGTTTTTTTTTGAGAATGCATCATGGCAGTTACAACACCGCAAAGCGGCAACAACGCTGAAACAGGGGTTCCATCGCCCCTTAAAAAAGAAACCTACTCTCCCTGCAGCCACTTATTTGGCGTCAACACTGTGAACCTGAATGCCTTGCCGCTGAGCAACCCTCCAAGCCTCCAAGATCCGTCCTCATCCTTGATCCTGTGGTTGACCTCTGCAGCGGTGGGAGACATTGCGTTGAAGACGACATCGTTACAGTGACGCCACATGCTCCAAAAGACAACGATCAACACCGTCCATAGGTCCCTCTGGTCTCCACGAGGAGCGAACCTCGAGGTCCACCATCCAACCATATATTTGTCCTCCTACAGACACCACTAAGGTTTTCCGGAGGGCCCTCATCGAAACCTCTCTAGCCACGACACATCCGACAAGACGATGTTGGATGGTCTCCGGTTCCTAGTCACATAACGGACTAGCCGTCGGGTGATGAAGCCCGCGTCTCTGGAGCCTATCTGCCGTCCATCACCTGTTGCGGCTAAATAAACACGCACCGAATTTGCAGGTGTAGGGTGCTCCTGACTTCCAGATCTGCGAGGTGACCTGCGCATGTGTCAATCCGATGAAGAAGGCATTGTAAGACGACTTGGCCGAGAATCGACTGTCGGCCTCAAGGTTGCATTTGAGCACATCATCCTCTAGGGGGTGGAGCTGCACCGTGGCAAGTCTTTGCCACAGCTGCAGTGCATGCGCCCCTAGATCGAGACCAGTCAGCCAACCACGCCTCTGCCAGAGCATCCGAACGGAGCGGGGCAGACCACTCTCGCAAGAACCTTTGCAAGGAGGTGCGGGCAACCTCCTCTAGGAAACTGTCTACCCAGATCAACGCTTGCTCCCCACTGTCGAGCTTAGTAGAGGTCACTGCTTTGAAATCTACGACCGAAGCAGAATATATAGCAATTAATGAAGCTTGCAAAGAGTATGTTTGGTTGAAAGGTTTGTATGCTGAGCTTTGTGGAGATGATTCTTGCATTAACTTGTTTTCTGACAGTCAAAGTGCAATATACCTTACTAAAGATCAAATGTTCCATTAGAGGACAAAGCACATTGATATCAAGTACCATTATGTTCGCGACATTGTTGCTCAAGGTAAACTAAAGGTATGCAAGATAAATACTCATGATAATCCTGCTGATATGATGACAAAGGCAGTTCCTGCTTTCAAGTTTAAGCTGTAACATCCCAAATTTTTCAACAAAGAAGAAAATGAATTCCCTTTTTCCAAAAATTGGAACCAACAAAAACTTTTATTGTCTCACTTAATATGAATAGTATTCAAGCATGTAGGGATGATCCTTGCCATGATTGTTTGTTGAAGTGTTCACCAATGCTCCTAAACCCTAAACCTTGCTCTTTGAAGCCAACAAGAAGCAAAATAAAAAGGAAACAAAATAAAAGAAAACGCATATGAGCGCAAATAGCCAATTTTGCAAATAATGAGCTAAGACATATTTACTTTACCTAAATAGTTGGAAACAATTACTAAACTTAACCTAACACACCATGAACCCAAATTGGTGACCTTTGGTCAAAGAAAGAGAAAATAAATAAAAACATGAAATCCACATAATAGGCTATGGCTATTTTTGTAAATCTTTAACCTAGGCCTTTTTAATTTGTTTCAATGGTTTGGTAGTGTTCCTAAACTAATAAGAATTACTTTTGAATCAAAGAAATGCAAATCAAATCAAGAGAAAATCAAAAACCAAGTCACATATGATAATGGTCATGTGTGACAATTTTAACATCTTACCCACTTTGAGCCCTTGTATTAAGAGATTTCTGAACTAAACTTTCTCAAGTCTTTGCACCTCATCCAAAACCTCATCAAGGTAAACAACTTTGGTGTTGATCACCGTGACTATTTCATTCTCAGTTCTTTAATATAAGGATGCAAAGTGGTGACATTGAATCAGATTCTAGATTCTACCCTTTTTGAAATTTCACACACCAACTCAATTTTGCACACCACCACCACCATTGTGTTCCAAATATTTTGTGCATCAACTCCACCAAAAATATTTGCAAAATTCAAAAAGATTTCTCTTGCGGCCATTAACACAAACACCTTGTGTGCAACATTCTGGATTTTGCACACTCCCTTATATCTGATGGATTTTAGACTAAACCTTCCCCACTCTTGTCATCATTCACTCTCTCTTACACCCCAGAGACAAAGTCAAGCAATGGTACCACAGTACCATGATGTTTATGATCAAAATTTGACCATGCCTGCCCCCATGATCATCACCATGCCACTCCATTGCACATGCCCTCTCTGGTCACTCTCACCATGTCTACTGGATCGCCCTTATCTCACTGATCACGCTGGTACACGCCACGGACACAGAAGACGTCGGCACTTGCCAGAACGAGACGCGCCCACGACGCCCTGGCCATGCCAGAGCGCGCCAGGTCACGCCCTGGACGTGCCAGTGCGCACGCTCGCCCCATCGTGTCAACGCTCCCCTCGCCTTCTCCTTGCGCACGCCCCTACGCACCAGCTCCCTCCTAGACAAGCTCTCTCTCGCTCCCAGGCCCGGTCACCGTCGCCATCGTCACCGTCCATCGCCATCGTCACCGTCCATCTCGCCACTCCACATTGTCCACCCAGCCGCCGGAATTTAGCCGGAGATCGCCGCGGCAGTAGCTCGACGAAGGAGAAGCTCCCGACCACCTCAGGCGACGCCACCTGTACCAGCATCTCCGCCACCCTCGACAACCTCCTCCTGCGTCGACACCCAGCCTCGCCGGAGCCCGGTGAGCTCTCCGACCCCCTACCGTCGCCGCCAGTAACCCTGCCTCTCGCCGGAGACTACGACGCTCGAGCGTCGTCGGATCTGGTTCTAATCGTGCGGCCCGCGTTTGATCTTACCGCTTCGGCGTTTAAGACAAGCTGACAAGCGGGGGCCACTGTCAGGCGGCCCGCTGCGTGCAAGACGCGTAGCTGGGCCGGCCTGCTCCCCTTTTCTCTCGTTCTGGCCCATTTCCTTTTCCCGCCTGGCCCGTTAATTCAAATTTGGTTTAATTCATTTAATTCAAATTCAATACTGCTGCCCACTTCAAAATTAAATAGGAAAATATCTACTGGTCCAAATTTAATGAATTTTATATATTTGGAAAACTTATGAAAATCCCTATCAAACCCCACTGGTTTCAAACCCTAGTTCATTGTAGATCACTTGCAATAAAAATAACAAGGCAGTAGGTTTTCAAACTTCCAACATTTATTAAAAATCAACCATAATGAATTTTGAGGTGATTCCAATTCTCATAATTCACATATCAAATACTCTATTTGTTTATGTAAAAATATGACATGATTGTTTCATATGATCATGGGCTAGATTTAAATAGTGGCTATGTGGCCATTTCTAGCTCATTTAAATTATTCCAAAACTAGTATTTAAATTCTATGAGATATAGCATCTCATTTAAATCATTTATTTAATTAATTCAATGTGAGGTGATGACATTAGTCCTCATGACCCCATATGTTATTATTTGAGAATATTAAATCATGTCCATAATAGTATTTAAATTGCATGAGGTATAATACCTCATTTAAATCATTTTCCCCAAATGATAAATATGAAGTGTTGACCTTGGTCAACATATACTTATACTTTATTATTTGAGGAGATTAAATCATAACAAGATTCAATGAGAGGAAATTATTTCTCAAGAATAATAAATAGAAACCCTAATAAATATTTCAATGAGAGGAAATTATTTTCCTACCATTAAATAGAATCCTAGTTGTGGTTAAGTAATGATTGTGATGATAATAGATCATCTTGAGTGAGCCATTAAGGCTAAGAAGTCTCCTTAAGTATTGATTGGTGATTGTTATCCTTGTATTCGTTGATAGACTACCAGGAGGAGGAGGAGGTCTTCTACGAGGAAGAAGAAGAACACTTTGATCAATACACCACTCAAGGCAAGCTATATTATTGCAAGCTATTACCAAGCTACCCTAATGCAAAGCTCTACTAGAGCAAGTCACCATTACACTTTTATTTTGTATCCAATCCCAAGTTTCACTCTTGCAAAGCTTTTACTTGGATTATCAAAGTTTAGTTTTGATTCATGATTCACTTTGGTCTAGATAGGGAGTATTACAAGAGCATCACACTTAGCCTAGAGAGCTACAAGTTAGTCAGCGCCCCTCATGAATAGTTGCTAATGCTAAAACTAAAATGAGAGTGAATTCACTACACACATGGGTAGGTGCGCATGCGTCTATTGCCGTTTGATCTGCGCGGAGATTCGAACTAAATTGGTTTGTGGTTTGACCGTGTCCCACGCTGTCCACAATAAACCCAAGTAGCTAATGTTCTAATCCCCACTGACGCGCTTGAACGCTTAGCCAACCTCCACCCAACGAAGCTCCTTCCAAGCCCCAGACGCGGCCGCTCAAGCTCGTCGACACGTTTGCCCAAGCTTCCACCGCTGCTCAAGCTGGTCAACGCCGGGCGCCATGGATCTGCGTAAAACGACGGGTCGGGAGGCTCTCATCGCGTCATGTAGGAGCCTGGGCTGGCGTCCAAATCGAGTCAACGGGGGACCCGGGGCGTCCATGGCGGTCCAAATCTTCTCTCCTCCTGGCCGGACTCGGGAGGGATTTCCACCGTCGGCGCTAGATTTCTGGAGTGCGTCTGCGGAACCCTGCCCTTGAACATTGCCGCCGTCGCAACATCACCGGAGGTCGTACGCCATGGCCTCCCCCTCGAGCTCCCCCAGAATCGATTCTTCCCCCAACAGATCGAGCTATGGCCTGGCCTCCTCTGCCGCCCGTCGACCCCCTCGAAGGTCGCTTTCCACCGGCGATTGCTGGCGTCCACTCCACCGTGCGTCGTCCGCCTGGGCCTCACCTTGTGCGCCACTTCTCTCGTAGCCGCATCCGCGTCGACGGCCGTTACCAGGAGCACTCTTCATCGTCACAGGAGTCGAAGATGTGCATCCAGGCGTCCTTGATTTGGGGGAAAATGGGATCAATTGGATTTGGGATTTTATTTCGATTTGGGATCAGCTCGTGGCTAGTTTTATATGGATCCATTTGGGTTATTTGTGCATGATTTCTAGTATGCTGCTGAATTTCTTGAAATAATGTGAAAATTCGTTCGTTTTGTTGGGTCTGATTCGCTTGAGGTAATGGGAACAATAGCAGTGGCCCGTCCCTCGCTTTGCCTGGGCGGCGCAAGCTTGACCGCTGAAGGCTTGGTCTGGGAGAGAAAGACATGGAGCTCCTTGTTGCGTCGTGGAGCTTGGGCGGACATCCAAATCCAGTCAACGGGGAACTCTGGTTTGAGCGGAATATAATAGATCGAGTGTCGCGATTTGGGGATTTCGCGGGCGTTCTCGTGCTCATTACCACTGTACCGCTGCAGAGGAGAGGACGGAGTGGGGAGGAAGGAGCCCGTCGCTGAGGAGCGGAGAGTAGCTGCGCCGCTACAGAGGGGTTGAGCTTGAAGTTGGCTCCGTGGAGCGGGCATGGAAGGCGATGGTCGCGGGCCTGGACGGAGCGGAAAGTGGATGGGGTTTGACCACTAATTAAGCCGGTATAACTACTAATTAAGCTGCTACAGTAATAGGCGGGATGGGTAATGGGGTTTGACCAAATGGACAGGTGTCATACGAGGAAGGGGTGCGCAGCTACCCCTGTGAGTACCGAGTTTCATCCGAAACTAAAATTGACTACTCTAGATGGGAACATGTGAAAAAAATGAATTTGAAAATCTTGGAATGATGAGTCATTCTATTGAAAGATTTTGAAGGTGAATATGACTTATGAATGACATGGTGAATTTTACAAAAACTGATGGTTGGGTTCGGATGCGATACCATTACAATTTTAAAGTACCCCCACAATACCTGATCATGGGTAGGGCTTAACTAGAAGTTTATGTGCTTTAGTATGGGTTCTCTCTAAACAAGCGCCATAGGGGTTATGCCGAGGCTGCCTCCACTGAAATGTGAAATGATGTGAAATAACGTGAAATGAGGTGAATGTCCGGCCCAAGCCCTGTGCAGTTCCCAGGCTGACGGTTTGTCTTCACTGGGAGGCCAAGCTCATGGGGAGAGGTGCCTGTACTAGGGTATGTAAGTGAAAGGTTATGGTTGGTAGTCCGCACACGGAGTGTGATAAATCAGGGCCAGTTAACCCTGACGGATTATTGCAAATGTTGTGACAAAAGTGTGCGACCTCTACAGAGTGTAAAACTATTCGAATAGCCGTGTCCACGGTTACGGACGATTGGAAAGGCCATACTGTTCTGTCATCAGACCATTTTCAAAAATGTGACTTGTGACTTGAACTTGAACGGTGAATTTGACTTGATCACAACAGAGTTGTGGGAATGACACTAATGTTCCCACTTGAGTTAGTTAGGCAAATAAAGAGTCTTTTACTACTAAGTGCTTATGAAATAAAATTGGCTTTATGCAAATGAACCTAGAGCTTAGAACCCCTTTACTATAGTTGATAGTGCTTACACTAGTATTAGTTTGCGAGTACTTTAAAGTACCCATGGCTTTGTCCCTGGCTATTCAAATGGCCAGACTATGAAGAGGAGTACCAGAAGCAAGAAGATGGACAGCAGGACGTCTATGATAACTAGGACTACTCCTGACGTCAAAAGTTGCCTGTGGAACAGATGGACCGCAACCGCGACTTCGCTTCCGCTATGTGTTTTGTATTGATCATTAGATCAACTGTTGTTGTATTAAGACGGGATCATGTGATCCTTTATTGTAAGACGATTATGGTATGTAATGAATGATGTGTTGTGATATCAATCTATTATGTCTCGCAAAAACAATCTTCCTGGGATTGCGATGTATGGCATAATAGGCATCTGGACTTAAAAATCCGGGTGTTGACATAAGCTTTGCTCGAGCTTGGTTGGTATAACTGTTTAGCCCAAGTGGCTATTGGCGCCAGCAAGTGTTTTTTCTTTGTTCTTCAGGAGATTGTTGAAGTTCCTGCTACAAGATGGAATTTGTCTGAAGGTGAAGTTTGTTGTATTGTGATCCAAATTCATATACTAAAGGGAGGCTAACTTCTGACGAGCGGAGCGAGGCCCGTCGCCGGTAGGCTTGGGCCGAAGCGTAGCGGTACGGATCGTTGGCACCGCCTATATATACATCTTGTAAGCCGCCGGCTAGGGTTTATCAGATTATAAGATAACCCACGGCATTTGAAAACACTCCCCGATGTAGTGAAATTTTGCTGGCTGGCGCCCGTGGTTTTTTCCCCTTCTGTGTTGGAAGGGGTTTTCCACGTTAAATCTCGTGTCTCCGCTGCATATTCCTTTATCGTTTTTCGTTATTTGCTTGTCGCGTTCATAACACAAATCATAGTTAACCGAGAGGCATGTTTCTTTTGCCAATGGGTCGATTAAGGAATAATAACCGGTAAGAGCTTCTGTGATTTGCATGGTTCTCGGAACGTATTAGCAAGATTTGAAGATATGCCCTCTTCAATCATGCAATAACGGAAAACTATGAGATTTTGGATCCATAAGTATTTGATTGCACACATGACACATGCACACAAAACATGAGAGTTGTAAAAAAGTTTTAAGTGGAGGAATTTTGCTCCAAAATAAAGTGCAAAGAAATCCCCAAGGATTGTCTTATGAATCAAACGCCATTTATAGAAATATCCCAAGGTCCAAATCCTAAAAAAAAATCCTATCAGCTTCCTTTGAATCAAAGGAGCCTTTTAAATGTAGGGGCTCTTTGATTGAACGGATCTACATAGGAATTTCAGATCTTTAGAAATTTTCTATTGTGTTTGTTTGATTTGTAAGATTAAATTTCATTGAAATTTTCCCTAAAGAATTCTTTGCACTAGATTTTATATAAAATCTAACGTTCACTTAAAGTTAATTTTTCAGTTCTTTGTTCCCTGTAATAGAATCAAACCGAGCATGTGGCATGATCCTGAATTTTTCTTATTACTGCAGTTGAATTAGATAGACCCACAATTGGGATTCAACATATTTCACCAACGATCTACTAGGTGGGTTTTCGCGTGGGTCAAGAGCAGAGGATGACACATCCATAGGTACACGTATCACGTATGATCGAATACAGAGCTCGACGTACGTACCGCTGAACGATTTGACCTCTCTTTCTAGAGCTTTGAATAGACAAATATGGCTCCTCCCTCGTCCGCATTTGCTTCTCTTCTGTGAAATCCATCATCTTGACGTGACATCTCCATACCTCCCCCATCGGCCGCATTCAATTCGAAGACAAGCTGCTGCTGCAGCCTGGCGAGGTGTGTGTAGCTATCCCATGGCCAACAAGAGGACAGGGAAGAGAGAGAGACTGAGTAGATGATGATGATATGAGAGAGAATGTGAAGTGACAACTGAGGTGACGACCTTTTCTGCAATGTGGAAAGAATCGCTATCCTCCCTCCTCTCTCTGCCCCACGAGGCTTGATATCTGCGCTCATGGCTGGGTCCCAACCCCTTGTCTCCCTTGCCTCCTCCCTTTACATAGAGGCTATCTTCTTCTACCTCTTGGTCTCCTCTCAGTCCTCGCCAACAGCTCAGGCAGCTCTCATCTGCTGCCTCCACGTCCAATGAACTAGCCGAGCCTTCTTTCCCCTCCTTCATCGTCTTCTTGGTGAGTACTTACTCGTTCTCCGCTTGATCGGCTTGGAAATTTTCGTGCGTTTCCTCTCGATCTTGATCGACGCTCTTTGATTTTTCACCGTATGTGTGATTGATTCTAGAGCATGCATACATGAACATAGGCATACATGCCGAGATATAATCGAGTAAATCTTTTAATTTGGGAATTAAGAACCAATAGCTTCAATAAATCACGCATCTCCCCCTCGTCTGATTCATTTTATTCTTCCATTTTGAGTGACTAGGTGTTTTGTGCGTGTGAATTTTATCTTCTCTGCACCAAGCAAGAAAACATGTCTTCTATTTATACTACTAGTGCGGCTGTTTGTTCTAGCTAGGGTTCCATTAATTCCAAGCGAGTTTGACCGGCTAGAGCTATCCAATTTAGTACCTCGTCCATCAATTGCCATCACTGTGCAGGTAGCTAGCTACCTTGGGAGTTCTTGCTATATCCTGCAGATTGTTTCTGTTTTTGCCATGTCTTGTGTTGTTTCTTTCCCTCTCTGCATTTCTGCATGTCTCAGCCTGTTTGTGTCAGCTCTTTGCATGGCAGCCAAAGCTCAGCTCAGCTCTGATCTTACATTAAACATAGTTGTATGTAGTGTACTTATGGTAGGTGTCAGCTTGCCTGAAGGAAACCCTAGTTCTTGCTGAATCTTCATAGCCGCAGCAAGGATTAATTGAACATGGAGAGCGAGATATATAGTTGGTCAAGAACCAAACTGACCATCCCATGGCTATCACATAACACATACATTATTCACGCTCACACTAATTGCTAGCTAGAAATCTATTTATTGCAGTGGTTTGACCATCGGTCAATGCCGCCATTGTGTTACTAATTATGGCATGGTAGTGCAGGTGCAGATCTGAGCTGACAAGCTAGCCACGACCCAAGAGAAGGAAGGGTCAGTCAGGCGGCGGCGGCGATGGACATGACCGGTGTGGCCGTGGCGGACAGCCCTAGCAGCGTCGTCGGAGGAACGTCGTCCGCGTTGGGGGCGCCGCGGCCGAGCAGGTACGAGTCGCAGAAGCGACGTGACTGGCAGACGTTCGGGCAGTACCTGCGGAACCACCGGCCGCCGCTAGAGCTTGCCCGGTGCAGCGGCGCGCATGTCCTGGAGTTTCTACGCTACCTCGACCAGTTCGGCAAGACCAAGGTGCACGCGGCGGGGTGCCCCTTCTTCGGCCACCCCTCGCCGCCTGCGCCATGCCCGTGCCCGCTGAAGCAAGCGTGGGGCAGCCTTGACGCGCTGGTGGGCCGCCTCCGCGCCGCCTTCGAGGAGCACGGCGGCCGCCAGGAGGCCAATCCGTTCGGCGCGCGCGCCGTTAGGCTCTACCTCCGCGACGTCCGTGACAGCCAGGCCAAGGCGCGCGGCATCGCCTACGAGAAGAAGCGACGGAAGAGGAATCCGGCGTCGAAGCAGAAGACACGGCAGGGGCAGGAGGAGGCGCAGGTCGAGGTGGTGAGGCACTGTGGCATGGTGGATCACCCGACGGCGCACGCGCAGTACCTGTTCCCTATGCATTCGCAGTACCTGTTCCAGGGCCACTTCCTGGCGCCGGCTCCGGACGGGGATCCCGCCGGAGCGCTGGAGGGCGGCGTGGTTCACGGCGGAGGGGAGGACATCGTGATGGTCATGGCGGCGGCGGCCGCCGCCGCCGAGGCTCACGCGGCGGGTTGCATGATGCCGCTGCCGCTCTCCGTGTTCAACTAGCTCGATTGATCGATGCAATGCTCCATGTAGAAAGTTAAATTAAGTAGGGCTGAGTAAGTTAATTAAGTATGCGGGTTTATTTTGCTAATGGCGGCGATTCCTCGATCAGGCTGAGTTGTCTTGACATTTGGAACACAGCTAGCTCTAGGTTTGTTCCAACTCTTCCTCGAGTAGTCGACTACTAGCACTTGTGGTGAACATATGAAAGATCCTTGATTTAAATTTGAGGTACTAAGGGCATCTCCAACCGGGCGACGCGTCCGTTTGGGTCGCCGGCCGGACACGCGGACAGCGGCCCGCGTCCGCGTATCCGTTTGGGTCGCGCGGTACGCCCAACGCGCGGACGCATCGCAAAATCGGAGAAGCACGAAAACAAAATAAAAATAGCAAATTTAAACGAAATTTCATTAAACATATGCCTTATTTTGGGCAAATTTGTACATAGCCCTATTTTGGGCAAATAACTAACAAAAGAAGCCCCTATATGGGCTTTTAAATTTAAACTTAAAAACCCTCTATTAGGGTTTGGTCGGCGGCGCGGTGGCCGCCGGTGCGCCGCCTAGCCCCTGTGGGCGTCGTCGGCGACGTCGTCGTCGTCGGCGACGTCCCCGGCGGGGAGGCGCTGTTGTGGCTCGACCGCGCCGGGGACTCCGGCCACGGAGACCACAGGGCCTCCTCCCAGGCCGAGTGGGGGTCCGGAGCCACCCTAGGCTGCGGCGGCGCACGGAGCAGCGCCTCCTCCCTGAGGCGCTGCTGCCTCTCCTGGCGGCGCCGCTCCTCTGCGCGGCGCCTGGCCTGCTGCCGCCGCTGCTCCTCGTCGGCGCGCCGCCTGGCCTCCTCCCGCTGCGCTGCTTCCTCCTCCTCCCGTCGTGCCTGGCGGGCCTGGGCGTAGAGCTCCCAGAGCTCCGCTTCTTCCTCCGCCAGACGCGCCGCCTCCTCCAGCTCGGACGTTCGAATGGCCGCCTGGAGGTGCGGCCATTTCTCCTCCTCCTCCGCCGCCGAGATGAGCAGCGCGGCGCGGAGGTCCGGGTCCTCCTCCGAGGACTCGGGCTTGGGCTCGAGCAGCAGCGGCGGCGGTTGCGGCAATGCCGCGCCGCCGCGGGCGGCCTCTCTGGGTTTCCGCACGATGGCCGCAGCGCCGGCGGACGACGCCGGCTGCTGCTCGCCTCGTCGTCGTTGGCTCCGGCGAAAACGCGCTTCGGGGCCATGGCGGCGGTTTCGCTGCTGGAGTGGAGTGGGGACTGGAGTGGAGGGCCAGATCCCCTCCAGTCCCCATTTAATACCGCCTTGGGTCACCGACAGGTGGGCCCAAAGGAGACGTGGCGACGGACGCCCGGACGCGAGCGGACGCCGCGTGCCATCCGCGGCCACGCAAACCCGGCCAAGATTTGGGCCGGGTTTGCGTCGTTCCGGACGCCGCGGCCGTCCGCTTTTGCGGTGCGTCCCCGCGTTGGGCCGCGATTTTGTCCGGCTGGACCCATCCGGACGCGCGGGATGGGTCGCGCGGTTGGAGATGCCCTAATCTCTGTGCTATGCATACATGGTTTTGTTGGCGAAGTTCAAAACGCTGGCAAGATTGACATATTCAAACTAACCGCTAGCTAACTGATAAGTGTCCATTTGTGTGTTGCACTGTTGCTTGATCTCATGGCGGTTAGCATAGTGACTGACTCGAAGTTTATTGAATTTCATATGTCCCAGTTTTCAGAGTCATTGTCCAATCAACTTTAGGGAGCAGTGTAATGACACTATAGTTCAGACGGTTTAGGGCTTCTTTGATTCATAGGATTGATGCAGAAATTGTGTAGGATGTAGTGGATCATATAAATTATTTTCCTACACCAGTTGTTTGTATCGTAGGAACATATCGTATAGAAACTAGTTTTATAGAAATCTTGTAGCGTAAATTTTATAGAAATCTTGTAGTTGATGAAAGTGGGGACGACAACACAGGTGAAGTTCAGAGTCCTATCTTTCAGGGTGAAATCCCAAGGTCTGGCCTTAACTGGTTGTGCCTGGCAATGACCTTGTTGGAGGTATTGTTTTGAGAGCGGGGACTATCTTCAGGGTGAAAACCTAAGATCGTTGATCGGGCGACGACGGTGTTAGAGCACTGTTTCCTTCTTGGAGGCGTCGTTTTTGGAGAGTCTGTATTTCAGGTGTTGTCTTGGCGGTGGATGTATTACTGTTGTTAGGCCCGAGATACTGTAGCGGGACTTTTGTTTCTTAGTTTTCTTTTCCTTTTTTTGGCTGCGTGCATCCGTAGTGCCATTAGGGTGGTGCGTTTTTGCAGAGGCTGGGTGTAATTGGTATCTTTTTGATATTAATATATTCCCTTTATCGGAAAAAAACATGAAGTCACACCGCATGAAAAAATTTCTTTGGCACAATCAAACACAGCTCGTCCTCCTATAGGATTTAACTAGTCATGACATTTCAGTGATATGTTTTTGCTATTCCTATGCTTTTCATATTCCTATGATTTTCCTATCCATGAATCAAAGGAGCCTTTAATGGCCAAGGAACCCTCATAAATTTTTTAAAGATATGCATAATGCCATGCTTGGTTAAGTCCCGGCAGTGATGGAAAAATTCTAGAGGAATATTATTGGCTCATGTGCTTTATTAAAATCCATCGAAAAAAGGGCATGTTCCACTTCCTCAACAGTGAAGATTCTAGTTTTTCTTTTTTGAACGGGGAAAGGTCTCGAAGGACCAGTAGAGATACATTTTACATGAAGGACATCAAAGACAAAAAAGATTACAAAAAAGTCCTAAATTTGCAAAGAGGACCTTAGGTATAGCTTGCAGAACGCGATCCAGTCCGACTCCATCTCCACCGAATTTGCGCCAGGCACGGACAACCGAGACGCTGCCGGGGAACAAGCAACTTGGGGAGCAACGGCGGGAGCAAACAGCGCCATGTCTTGATAGCCTCCAGCATGGCACTACGGCCTAGAGGTTATAGATACTTCATCGGTAGCTAGACGCCAGCAGCAAGGCGGGAGCAGCTGCCATTCAGCCATGATGGTCGACGACAAACTCACCATCGAGAAATTGCTCCCAACAGTAGCTGCACCCATGCCACATCCCAGCTATAATCCACTTCTGTAGAACACGTTACCACAGAATAAGGAGGTGGCCACAACCGCCCTTATTCAAGGGTCTTTCACAGCCTCTGCATCCATCACCCTCCCACGTCGGGAGCTTGCCGGAGAAACTTGAGGACATTGATCCAGTACCGAGCGGCAGCACTGGATGGAGCAAGCCTAGAGGTCTTTCTCTAGCTCTACAAGACACCGCAGCGATGGAGGCAGCGACGGCGGAGGCGGCCAACTCTATGGCTAGGAGAGTCCTATGGGACTCCTCTCTCGCCGTGGCCCTCGAACGCCGCAGGCGGCATGACGAGATATCCGATTGCCAGCGTGCGCGGCGGGGAGTGCGTGAAGCGCACTTGCTTCGACGACGGCGCTGGCCCCTCCGGCGGCCAGTAGTAGGCCGCGCGACTGGGAGTAACCCAGGTCGTGGTAGGCCACGCAACGACGAGTAGGTACGGCTGTTGTAGTTTTATGTTAACTCGACTAACCATCTCTGTAAAGATAGTCCTTTTGGCCAATCAATAATAATGAAGAAATATTTTGGTTACCATGTCACTGCCGACCGGGCCCGGATGCAACCAACGTGGATACTTTGCGCGACCGTGCAGCGCCTGCAGAGATACAAACCTGACGCATGCATACACCTGAAGCGGGATCCACACGCATTTTTGTCACGGCGGACCGTAAAGTGTGGCTCCGTTGGAGATGGCCTAAGTTTGATCGAGACAAATGATGGATCGACGTGCGGTGCGAAGGCTCAGTAGGTTGAGACGTTGAGTACCCCGTTGACGGAGCTGGACTGCTAGACCATGGGAGGTAGGAGCTAGTGTGGTCTCATGTGCTAGTCAGTGCGTGTTCTTCTAGCTAGCTAGTCACCTTGCGCTGAATCTTGCACAGTAATCTCTAGCGGTCTAGCTGTTCTCTTTCGGGGCTGATATGGGGGATTTCTTTTGGACATAAGCTTAATAAGAGCATCTCCAGTCGCGTCCCCAAACCGTCCCTCAAAGAGATTTAGGGCACAACAGACAAAAAAAGCGTTCTAGCCGCGTTCCCCAAAGCCCATTTTTGTGCGGCGCGGTCCGATACGGTGTCCGGCGCCCCGAGCCCGTCCCTGTCCCACAGGGGACAGTCCGGACACGCCGGACACAACGAAAAGCGAGGCGAACCGACGCGGGGCCGACCCGTCAGCGGCTCGGAAGCCTAAAACCCCATCGCCTACCTTTGGTCAAGCGACGTTAATGGCGTCCCTATTTTCCCAGGCGACTGATAACGCGTGAAGCACACGTCCGTTGGGAACCCCAAGAGGAAGGTGTGATGCGTACAGCAGCAAGTTTTTCCTCAGAAAGAAACCGAGGTTATCGAACCAGTAGGAGCCAAGAAGCACGTGAAGGTTGTTGGTGGAGGAGTATAGTACGGCGCAACACCAGTGAAACCGGCGCCAACGTGGAACCTGCACAACACAATCAAGATACTTTGCCCCAACGTAACAGTGAGGTTGTCAATCTCACCGGCTTGCTGAAAACAAAGGATTAAGCGTATCGAGTGGAAGATGGTGTTTGTTTGCAAAGAACAAGTAAAGAACAATGATTGCGGTATATTGTATTCAGATGTAAAAGAATGGACCGGGGTCCACAGTTCACTAGTGGTGTCTCTCCAATAAGATAACTAACATGCTCGGGTGAACAAATTACAGGTGGGCAATTGACAAATAAAGATTCAATACATATCAACGATGATTACTATGAGATTTAATCAGGGCATTACGACAAAGTACATAGACCGCTATCCAGCATGCATCTATGCCTAAATAATCCACCTTCGGGTTAGCATCCGCACCCCCTCCAGTATTAAGTTGTAAACAACAGATAATTGTATTAAGTATGGTGCGTAATGTAATCAACACAAATATCCTTAGACAAAGCATCGATGTTTTATCCCTAGTAGCAACAGCACATCCACAACCTTAGAACTTTCTGTCCATCGTCCCAGATTAAATGGAGGCATGAACCCACTATCGAGCATAAATACTCCCTCTTGGAGTTACAAGTATCAACTTGGCCAGAGCCTCTACTAGCAACGGAGAGCATTCAAGAACATAAACAACACATATATGATAGATTAATAATCAACTTGACATAATATTCTAGATTCATCGGATCCCACCAAACACAACACGTAGCATTACAAATAGATGATCTTGATCATGTTAGGCAGCTCACAAGATCTAAACAATGATAGCACAAGCGGAGAAGACAACCATCTAGCTACTGCTATGGACCCATAGTCCAAGGATGAACTACTCACGCATCAATCCGGAGGCGGGCATGATGATGTAGAACCCCTCCGGTGATTATTCCCCTGTCCGGCAGGGTGCCGGAGGTGATCTCCTGAATCCCCCGAGATTGGATTGGCGGCGGCGGCGTCTCTGGAAGGTTTTCCGTATCGTGGCTCTCGGTACAGAGGGTTTCGCGACGAAGGCTTTAAGTAGGCGGAAGGGTAGGTCAAGTGGCGGCACGAGGGCCCCACACGCCAGGGCCGTGCCGCTAGGGGCCAGGCCGCGCCGCCCTGTTGTGTCGGCGCCTCGTGGCCCCACTTTGTACCTCCCTCGGTCTTCTGGAAGCTTCGTGGAAAAATAGGACCCTAGGCATTGATTTCGTCCAATTCCGAGAATATTTCCTTTGTAGGATTTCTGAAACCAAAAACAGCAGAAAACAGCAACTGGCGCTTCGGCATCTTGTTAATAGGTTAGTGCCGGAAAATGTATAATAATGTTGTAAAGTATGTATAAAACATGCAAGTATTGTCATAAAAGTAGCATGGAACATAAGAAATTATAGATACGTTTGAGACGTATCAGCGACGCAGGGATGCGTCTCGTCGTGCATGGCCGCGTGGCCGTCCGCGCCGGCGTTATTGCATGCAACCACCCGCTGCCGCCGCTGTTTAAGACGCCCTGCAGTTCTCACCGCTCACAAACCTTCTCGTCGCCGCCGCCTCCCCCCTCCCAGATCTTCTCCTCGCCGCTCCAAAAATGTCGAGCTCGTCGTCCCGCAAGATCGCCGCGGCGAACGGCTTCGGCCGCGGCAGCCTCACCGTGGCGGAGGCGTGGGCGCTGTACAACGCCCGGTATCTAGTCCCGCCGGACATGCGGCTGCCAAGCAGCGGCGGCTGGAAGATGGCCGTGAACGGCATTGGCGTTCCGCCGCCGCCGAAGCCGCGCACGGACCAATGGAGGGACGCCATCATGGCCCGTCGGGCTCAACTCACCGCCGAGGAGCGGTTGGATCCGACGTGGGCGGCCGACAACAACGACGCATGGTGGTCGATGTACTTCAAGGCGAAGTACGACGTCGAGATGTACAGCACCGACAGCTGGAACAAGGACGGCCGCGCCCTATTCTAGGGCGTTCCGGGGCGCACCCTCGAGAACGTCATCCGCGGCATCCGCAACGGCGCTCCAAGGTTGGAGATGCCGTCGTCACCGCCGCCGTCTCCTCAATGGTAACCGAGGAGGATGACGTACTTGTCCTCCTCGCACCCGTCTTCCTCAGGACCGGCGCGATCGACGCCGTCCTCCTCGTACCGGTCGGCGCCCTACACCGTCCCCAAACGGGAGGTGAAGGAGGAGCCGGCGACTCCCGTCAACACGAGGCGAGGCGGCAGCGGCAGCCGGCGGCAGCAAGGGAGGCACGGCGGCGCCCTCCTCATCCCGAAGCCAGAGGTGAAGGAGGAAACGGAGGAGGCGTCGCAGGCGGCGCTGCTGGCGGAGTATGAGCGGCAGCAGCGGCTCATCGCCAGCAGCGACGACCCCGAGGACTGCCCAGGTATGCGGGCGGCGTTCTTGGCGTCCATGAACGACAAGGACGCCTGGAGGGGCGACCTCGACGCGGCGATCGCCATGTCCATCCGCGACTCCGGCAAGCCGCTGGTGGACCTCACCGACGACGGCGAGGCAGGACCAAGCGGTGCGGTGAAGGACGAGCCCGTCGATGAGCCCGTCGACGAGCGCGTCAAGCAGGAGGTCGTCACCGACAACATGTACAACTTCCAGCAATATTACGACGCCTCCGGCCGCCGCAAGTGGTTCTACATTAGGTTTAGTTTAAATTTAGTCAAATTTCGTTGAATTTATTTAAGTTTGCATGAATCTTAATCGAATCTCGTTAAGTTTAAAATTTCCGAAATTTTGTTTGGGGGACGTGACTGGGAAGCGACGTCCCCCAAACGCGGCACGAACAAAACACGTCCCACAAATGCTTAATCCGGCGCGTTTTGGGGGACGCTTTGGGGGACGCGGCTGGAGATGCTCTAAAGCAGCCGGTTTTATAGATTTCGGTGGAGAGAAACTTCGGTGTGGAGAAGCGCTGATAAACTGTTTTGCCTTTTTTTTTGGCTTATGGGAGTTAGGCTTATTTCATGCAGATTTGCTATGTTTGAGATTTTCTTAAGTTTCAGTCAGCTATAAATCAGTGTTTTAGTTGTACTTTTCTGTTAAAAAAATACAATTAGATTGAGTTGTACTTTTTTTTGAACTACAGTTGCACTTTTCTAAGGTGAGTGAAACTTAAGAAATTCTCAATGGATCAAGACGTTGGCACACCCTATTTCAGGTGTTGAGTGGTGAAAAGTCAATAGTGTCCCTAGATTTTATTTATGTCATCTTTAATTGATAATACTACTCACGTTTTAATACACAAGCAAAAAAATAAAATATTTTTCTAGAGATTGTAAAGTGCATAATATTGAATAAGAAAAATTGAGCGATACAATAGCTGTACTTACAACATGAGCTGAACCTAACTTGACATGCACAAAACCAAACGCATAAAGGCCATCATCGTCGTTCTCGCTGCAGGTGCCGTAGCGGTGGATGCGGCCTTCACTCTTGCTGAATCGATCGTCTGATCAATTTGATTAAGGCCACGCAGCCAATTACTCCTTGGATCAGGACGTACAAAACATTAATGAAATCGTCTGCCTGCTTGCGATGCCATGCATGCTCGGATGTGGGAATGGATGTGACCCGTGCGGTACTGCTTCAGGTTTTCCCTGATTTGGCAGTGCGCTGCAGCTTGGGCTGGACCAGTCAACCGCTCAGTCGCTCACAAGGTCTTCCTTGGATGGATCGGACACATTCTCGCGGTCTCTCTTTCTTTCTCGTTTTCTTTAATAAAAACGACTATACTGTTTTTTATATTCATACTATACTTTTCGGTAATGATGCAAGTGGGTCAAAAATTCAAACAAAATCTTGCCTGACTTAGCTCGGTGACAAAGACGACAACGCCTTTGGATACTGTTTTCCTCAATTCCCCGGCATATGTGTGTTGTTTCTAGGTGAAAAGTGAAAATCATGATTCGTCATGCCGGATAACCGATGGTGAAACATCTTCTGCGTTGCCTCTTTGTTGAAAGCATTGTATTGGATGCAAGACGTGTTACATATGGTCCTCGGTGTCGCGCTCCCGTTTGTTGTTTCCTAGGGCATGAGCCTTTAGGACGTTGTGTACGACCTCGCCGGTGTTTTCAAGATGAAGTCTTCCTCGAGACTGGTCAAGTCCTATTCATTCGCTTGCCAATCCTCTAGACGCTAAAGGGCAGAAGGTATGTTTGCTTGGGTAGTCCAGATGAAGTGGTTGTTCTTCGGCTATAACCGAGGTTGGTCAAGACGCGACCTTTAGATGATTGTTTGGCATGCCAAGTGCTTGTGGTTGTTGTCGTAGTGACTATGGTGGCTAATCTTTTAATTAGGGGTGTTAGCCAAAAGACGTGTAGACCTTATGATGGTTCTCGAAAAAGAATCACAATCTTAAAAAGAATGGCTCTTGTTTTTCACTCTTCAAATGATTAAGAACCACCGGCAGCGGAAGGAAATCCTAATTCCTCCATCGCTCCTGAACCCCTGTTGCGCACGTCGCCTGTCACCACCGTAGGATGCCGCCGAACTAATAAGTCCACGCGTGGCCGACGATGGTGACGGGGGCCTCACTCACCCTGCTTGGACCCACCACGATGGAGAGATTTGATCTAGCTAGGGGTGGTGTCTCGTCCGGGTGGCGCGGATCGGGGTCTCTTCGACAATGGCACGTGGCCTTCACCTTCCTTGGAGACGGCGACCGACCCTGCCTCCGGAACGTCGCGGCAGGGTCGTGGAAGTCCTGGACGGTAGTGGAGGGCTCACCATCTTGCTTGTTCCGGCTAGGTTCAGCCCTATCCGTTCCGTTTATTGCATGTGGTGAGGAAACGGAGGCGTGGCTGCCGGTGAAAATCGAGCCGACTTTAGTAATGGCAGATGATGGCCGCGTATTTGCTCCATTACCTTCATGGAGACATCATCTTTGCAGCTTACGTGTGTGCATTGGGGCTGCTGCGCATGAAACCTTAGATCCGGGTTTCTCGGATCGGACGATGACGACGCCCAACGCCATTCTCCCTCTTGGGGGCATCGATTTTGGCGCAGGCACTCGAAAGGTCAAACTGTGAAGAGGCGTGGCATTTGCCGCATCAATGATTGTGAGTCTCAGATGTATGGTGCGGTGGTCTTTGTGGCGGATGCGTGGTGATGGATGCTCGCAGGGTGGTGGCACTATCTAATAGTCTATTGAACCGGTCTGTCGGATTAGATTATGTGCATATGTGTAAGGTCAAGCCATAGGATCGTGATCATGACCACCCCTTCATCATGTTTATTTTTTTCGATAAAGCAAATTTATTAATATCGAAAGATACCAATTACACATAACCTCCGCAACAACGCAATACCCTACTGATAGTACATATGCACACAACCAGAAAAAGAAAAAGAAAACTAAGAAAAGAAAAATCCCGCTACGGTATTCTAGCCCTAGAAGCAACAGTGCATCCACCACCAAGATAACACCTGGACTTCAAGCTCCCGAGAAATGATGCATGTAAGAAGGGAACAGTGCACAAGAGTCGCCGTCGCCTGATCTAAAGATTTTAGGTTTTCACCCTGAAGATAGTCCCCTCTCCCAAAATAATTTCTTTAACAAGGTCATTGATAGACTCAACCAATTAAGGCTAGACCTTGGATTTTCACGCTAAATTGGTACATGACGTCTGCAGGGTGGGACGATGTCCACTTTCCTGGCAGGTATCACCTCAACGCGCGAAGGGTGTCGTTGCCACCGGTGCCACACCAATTAAGGACGGCCACGGCGCGATGAGCTAAAGCTCCACCACCACCCCTCCAAGGACGCCATGTGACTAGTGGCCCGAGCCTATGCCGACCCCTCCAGCGGAGGTGCCAATGCAGGTGTGGTTGTAACCGTGGCCTATGCCAAAGCTCATCGACTGACGACGACCACGACGAGGAGTAACAGACTTCGGGTTTCGGTTAGTTAATTTCTGTGTTTTCTTATTTGTTTTGCACTATGTAGATAGGTTAAAGGGAGAACTTTATGTTTGTGGCCCTATCCAAATAAATCAAAACAGATATTTTTAATATCCGAAATTAGAAATGCTGTTGGAGATGCCCCAATAATGCAGGTGATCGAACGGGGAGATTAATCCGTTGCCACGAAACTAAAAGTGGTGCGCGTCAAACAGGGTAAGAAATGATGTTCCTTTTCCTACGATTCAACACGGCATGTAGCTGAATCTTTGGGAAGTTCTGCAACACCTGCACGGCCTGGCTAGCTACAAATGGATGGGTAGCTCGCCGGGAAACGAGGAGACGGAGCACATCACACGTCCCCTCACCTCAGTAGCACTCCTCGTGTCACCTCACCTCACCTGAGGCGTACGGCCGGAGATGGAAAGTCAGTCTGATCTAGCGTGTCAGGCAAGCGATGTGGTACAAGCGGGGAAGCAGCGTCGTCAGCGTTGCTGGCCAGAATGGGGCGGTGCCTGCCGACGTGCTTGCTTGATGACAAGGGCACCGATGTGACCCGTCGCCGCAGGCATCGCCCGTGCATACGCCATAGCTCCGCTGCTCGCGTGTCGTCGTGTTTCGCTCGATCTGTGTCCGACCTGCCGGCTGGTGGAAGAAGCCTGATGAGTCTTTGACCGGCCCGGCAATCGAGATCAAATTAGGATGGCCAAAGCGCTAGCGTCTCGAGTCCCTATACGCGTTGAGTAAGCTGCTTCGTGAAAGCTCGTCGTTACAGGCCAGCGGCGCGATGTATTTCGGTGTCAGCTAGCGTTTTCGTCGCGTGGCAGACATGAGAAAAACCGTTTTTATCCACGTGTTCGTTTGCGTCTGGGTGGCTCCAGCAGCCCGACGCATTTCCGTGTTTGCATGAATTATGAAGTTTCCAAACAACAAAATAAAGAATTTCAACAAAGTTATAGTTATTACATTCAAATTTTGATAAGTCTACATGAAAATAAGCATGGTCTTCATGGCCAGCCAATGTCAACAGATGCTCAATCAGATCCATCTGCAGCTGTTTGCACACGTTCTCGTCAGTGACTTCGACATTCATATGTAAATAGTCCTCCCAAGATAAAGCTCCAGGAAGTGGCGCAACCAGCTCACCTTGGAATACACAGTGGTTCTCATTGCGGCCATCAGGACGCTCATTCTCAATGATCATGTTGTGCATGATCACGCAATATGTCATCACCTCATGCATGGTCTTCAGCGACCATGTTCTTGCCGGGTGACGGACAATTGCCCACCGAGCTTGGAGCACACCAAATCCGCGCTCCACATCTTTCCTGCAATCCTCTTGCATCTTGGCAAACCTCCTCGTCTTCTCGGAGTTTGGATTACGGACAGTCTTCACCAGTGTGGCCCAGTCAGGGTAGATTCCATCAGCAAGATAATATGGCTTGTCATATGCATTTTCCATTGACCTCGTAGCTCACCCGGGGAGTTTTGCCTTGCATGAGCCAGTTGAAAACCGGTAATCGGTGCAACACATTGATATCATTGTTGGAACCGGCCATGCCAAAGAATGAATGTCAAATCCATAAATCTTGAGATATGACAGCTTCAAGAATGACAGCCGGTCCCTCCTCATGCCCGTTGTACTGACCCTGTCATCCAAATGGACTGTTCTTCCCCTCCCAGTACATGCAATCTATGCTGCGAATCATTCCTGAAAACCCTCTAGACTTGTTGATAGACAGGAGCCGCCTTGTATCCTCAACATTTGACTCCCTACATTAATGATGTCCGAACACGGCAATCACGGCTCGGCAAAACCTGTACATGGCCTCAAGGCAGGTGCTCTCACCTATTCGAAGATACTCATCGAATATATCAGCAGCCATTCCATATGAGAGCATGCGAATAGCCGCGGAGCATTTTTGGTTGGAGGTAAAGCCTAGCGTACCTATTGCATCGGGTCGCATTGGAAGTAGGGGTCGTAGTTTCTGACGTCCCGTAGAATGACCAAGAACAGGTCCCTTGACATCCTGTACCGGCGGCGGAACAATTTTTCCGGGAACACCGGATTGGTGGGTGGAAGTAGTCGTTGTGGAGCCGGAGCTGCCCTTCCACTCTGTTGCGCAGCAGGTTTTTGGAGCGCCCCTTGACAGAGCCCCGGTGCATCGGCCCCGGGTTTGAGGTGAACTCGTGGATCATGGGGGCCGCAGTAGTTGCTAATGTATGCGTCGACTGATCGGACTCCTCGTCAGAAGAGGAGTCAACGACCTCCGCGCGGAACTTCTCCACCATATGCCAAATGGCCGCGCACAATAGCGCCGAAAACAGGAGAAGAAACCTACCGGCGCAATTGACAGAACAGGTCGTGGGCGGCGCGGAAGGGCGGCGCAACCGGCAACATTTGGCCCCAAAACAGCCGGCAGGTATGCGCCGGAGCTAACCCCGAGTACGATCCTGCTCTCCCGCGCGGCGACAACGAAGCCGACGGCGAGTACTGCAGCGCTGCGGTGGGACGGCGGCGGGTGGGGTTTGGGTGGTGGCATCGCACTAGGGCAGCAAAGAAGGGGAAAAAGAAGCAAATCGAAGCGGTCGATTTCGTTGTCCCTGACTTGCGGGACCGGGTAAGAAAAGGAGGACGCTCGGCGTGACCGCGGAGCGTCCGCAGAGACGCAAACCTGGCGCATATTTGGGCCAGGTTTGCGTCGCCGTGGACGGCCCAGTCAATTTGCATCGCCCCGCAGGAGCAGGGCCCAGACGCATTTTCGGTCACGGCGGACGCAAACGGTCGCTCAACATCCGTTTGCGTCGTGCCGCTGGAGATGCCCTAAAAGAATAGAATGTGGATATTTCTCACTTAATTGAAAACTTACTTCGTTCTCAGTTAGGATGTCATAAGAGCATCTCCACGGGCGGTCCTCAAATAGTCGCCGGCAGGGGCGCCGGCACTGTCGTATGGAGGACGCTGGTACATCATCCTCCATTTTGGGGAGCGGCTCGCACACCGGCGCACCCCATACGAAAGCCCCAATAGATGATTTGAATTTGAAAACTCAAACAAAATCATATAACTTCGAATAAGTTTACGAATTTAAAGTTTGAGCTAACACACAGCCACCAAATTCGAATAGATTTTCGAATATGAAGTTTGGGCCAACATACGGCCACCAAATCGCTGTCTGCGGTGCAAAAAATAACGGCTTCCAAGCTATCTGATCAGATGAACGAGGTCACGAGCGGCTCAACCTCGACGACTTCCTCATCGGCGGCGAGCCCCGGCGGCAGCTCCGTCGCTGCAACAGGATCCATGGTCGCCGGGGGAGGCATGGACGTCGATGGTGCCAGCGGAGAGATGAACGTGGAGGGTGCCGGCGGAGACATGAACGTGGAGGGTGCCAGGGGAGACGCCGACGAAGCTCGCGCCGCCATCACCTCTTGGCCGATGCGCTCGCGGTACATCTCGTGCCACTCCCACGCCAACGGGTCCATCTTCTTCATGTCGGCCATCAAGATCTTGGATTCTTGAGACATCTTGGCCAACGATAGCTGCGTCGCTTCGTTGCTGGCTGATACGTCTCAAACGTATCTATAATTTCTTATGTTCCATGCTACTTTTATGACAATACTTGAATGTTTTATACATACTTTACATCATTATTATACATTTTCCGGCACTAACCTATTAACAAGATGCCGAAGTGCCAGTTGCTGTTTTTCTGTTGTTTTTGGTTTCAGAAATCCTAGTAAGGAAATATTCTCGGAATTGGACGAAATCAACGCCCAGGGTCCTATTTTTACACGAAGCTTCC
>NC_061509.1:53741381-53807716 GCF_022539505.1 Lolium rigidum
TAGCCACTTCAGTTCGTTCATATTGCTCAAGCAAACTCATTAGAGGGTTAGTGCACAATTAATAATTCACACATTCAGAGGTGACACAAACATTATTTTCACTTCTGGACATTGCATAATGCTACTGGACATTAATGGATCAAAGAAATAAATCCAACATAGCAAAAGAGGCAACGCGAAATAAAAGGCAGAATCTGTCAAAAAACAGAACAGTCCGTAAAGACGAATTTAAAGCTGGCACCAGACTTGCTCAAATGGAAAAACTCAAAACTAATGAAAGTTGCGTACATATCTGAGGATCACGCTCGTAAATAGGCAGATTTTTTCGAATTTTCTACGAGAGCTCGTGCCCAGATTCGTGATAGACAGACAATGCTTGTTTCTGCGCAGCGATCCCAAATATAACATCAACTTTAACATAGAAACTTTACTTGGCACAAAAACATGATAAGGAGAGGTTGCTACAGTAGTAAACAACTTCCAAGACTCAACAAAACAAAAATTGCTGTAGTAAAATAACACATGGGTTATCTCCCAAGAAGTTCTTTCTTTATAGCCATTAAGATGGGCTCAGCAATTTTTAATGATGCACTCGCAAGAAATAGAAGTTGAAGCAAAAGAGAGCATCAAAAGGCAAATTCAAAACACATTTAAGTCTAACATGCTTCCTATGCATAGGAATCTTGTAAATAAACAAGTTCATGAAGAGCAAAGTAACAAGCATAGGAAGATAAAACAAGTGTAGCTTCAAAAATTTCAGCACATAGAGAGGTGTTTTAGTAACATGAAAATTTTTACAACCATATTTTCCTCTCTCATAATAACTTTCAGTAGCAACATGAGCAAACTCAACAATATAACTATCACATAAAGCATTCTTATCATGAGTCTCATGCATAAAATTATTACTCCCCACATAAGCATAGTCATTTTTATTAATTGTAGTGGGAGCAAATTCAACAAAGTAGCTATCAAATATAGGAGGTATATTGTAATCATAATCAAATTTATCCTCCATAACAGGTGGTAACAAAAGACTACTATCATTATAATCATCATAAATGGGAGGCAAAGTATCATCAAAGTAAATTTTCTCCTCAATGCTTGGGGACTAAAAATATCATGCTCATCAAAGCCAGCTTCCCCAAGCTTAGAATTTTCCATAGCATTAGCAACAATGGTGTTCAAAGCATTCATAGTAACAACATTCCCATTAGCATGCATATAAAGTTCCATGGGTTTCTTAATTCTTTCTTCAAACACATCATGTCCTAATTCAAGATAAAGTTCATAAAGATCTCTCATATTTTTGTTGTTTTCCATTATGCCTAACTAGTGTAAACAAGAAACCAAATGTCGCAATTGCGAGTCTAAAGGAAATAGCTTTGAGTACTTACAACGGCGCCGGAAAATAGCTTAGTAGCCGAGGTCCGGAGTGTGAGTACCTTTTACCTTTCCTCCCAGACAACGGCGCCGGAAAAGTGCTTGATGTCTACGGGTGCTTCTATTCTTGTAGGCAGTGTTGGGCCTCCAAGAGCGAGAGGTTTGTAGAACAGCTGACAAGTTTCCCTTAAGTGGATTACCCAAGGTTTATCGAACTCGGGGAGGAAGAGGTCAAAGATATCCCTCTCATGCAACCACTGCAACCACAAAGCAAGAAGTCTCTTGTGTCCCCAACACACCTAATAGGTGCACTAGTTCGGCGAAGAGATAGTGAAATACAAGTGGTATGAATAAATATGAGCGGTGAGTACGGCGCCGGAAAATAGCTGCTTGGCGTGCGGTTGATGGTAGTAATATTGTAGGAAGTAAACAAGCGGTAGTAACGCAGCAGTAGTAATTGGTAAAACGATGAACAAGCGGCAATAGCGGTATTTAGGAACAAGGCCTAGGGATTAGACTTTCGCTAGTGGACACTCTCAACATTGATCACATAACAGAATAGATAAATGCATACTCTACACTTTTGTTGGATGATGAACACATTGCGTAGGATTACACGAACCCTCAATGCCGGAGTTAACAAGCTCCACAATAATGCTCATATTTTAGTAACCTTTAGTGTAAGATAGATCAAAAGACTAAACCAAGTACTAGCATAGCATGCACACTTGTCACCTTCATGCATATGTAGGAGGAATAGATCACATCAATATTATCATAGCAATAGTTAACTTCGCAATCTACAAGAGATCATGATCATAGCATAAACCAAGTACTAACACGGTGCACACACTGTCACCTTTACACACGTGCAGGAGGAATAGAACTACTTTAATAACATCACTAGAGTAGCACATAGATGAATAGTGATACAAAACTCATATGAATCTCAATCATGTAAAGCAGCTCATGAGATCATTGTATTGAATTACATAGGAGAGAGATGAACCACATAGCTACCGGTACGGCCCCGAGCCTCAATGGAGAACTACTCCCTCTTCATGGGAGCAGCGGCGGTGATGAAGATGGCGGTGGAGATGGCAGCGGTGTCGATGGAGAAGCCTTCCGGGGGCACTTCCCCGCTCCGGCAGGGTGCCGGAACAGAGACTCCTGTCCCCCAGATCTTGGCTTCGCGATGGCGGCGGCTCTGGAAGGTTTTCCGTATCGTGGCTCTCTCCTTAAGGGTTTTCGATGCAGGGGCTTTATATAGGCGAAGAGGCGGCGCAGGAGGGTCGAAGGGGCGACGACACCATAGGGTGGCGCGGGCCCAGCCCTGGCCGCGCCACCCTATCATCTGGGCCCACCAGGCCCCTCCTCTGGTGGCTCTCGGGTGTTCTGGATGCTTCCGGCAAAATAGGAACACAGGCGTTGATTTCGTCCAATTCCGAGAATATTTCGTTACTAGGATTTACGAAACCAAAAACAGCGAGAAAATAGAGCCGGCACTTCGGCATCTTGTTAATAGGTTAGTTCCAGAAAATGCACGAATATGACATATAATGTGCATAAAACATGTAGGTATCATCAATAAAGTAGCATGGAACATAAGAAATTATCGATACGTTGGAGACGTATCAATAAGCATCTCCATCTCCTTGAAATAAGTATCAACAGTCTTAACACCTTTTCTCAAGAGGGTCAACTTATCAAAGATCGATAGATCGCAAATAATTAGTGGGAACGAAACGAGCTTGCATAATGGCCTTCATCTCGTGCCATGTAAGAACTGGCAATTCGTTATCTTCTTAACGAGCATGTGTAACTCCATCCCACCAACGCAATACATAGCCATCAAATTATGGAGAAGCAAGCTTAACCTTCCTATCTTTAGTATAGTCATGTAGGCGCCATAACTTCTCAATTTTCAGCTCCCAAGTGAGGTATTCTTCAACATTAGCACCTCCTTCAAATTTGGGTATTGAGAACTTTGGATTACCCAAACCATCGTCTTGCGGTTGTGGAGGGACACGGCGAGCTCCGAGTTCAGCAAAGCCACGACCACGGTTACCACGTCTAGCACCACGACGAGCACCACGTGCTTCATCTTGAAGCTCAGCATCTTTATCTTCCTGTTGTTGTTGTTGGGTCAAATTCTCAACAACTAGAGTCAATGCTTGAATATTACGATGAATATCCGTCATTTGTCTTGCAATATTGCAGTGACGGTCTCATTAGTAGTATCCAGCTTCTTGGCGACTTCCTGAACGGTCCCCTTAAGTTCTTCGTCCTGATCGCGGAATTCACGTCGCATCTCATTACGAAGAGCTTCATACTCCCTCCAGGTCATAACATCAGCGGCATCCTTATTTTTCTGGTTAACAATTTTAGCATCACTAGAAGACATGGCTAGTAGGTTAGTGCACTAAAACAAAAATCTGTGGTGGTACTCTCACAACTCACTCAAAAACTGATAAGACAAGGTAAATCTTACCGCTCCAAAGTAAATTAGTGTTGCTTACCACTTGGATTGACAACTAATGCATGGATGTAGCGAAGCGAATATTAGGGATATAAGAACAATCACACGACAAAGCAGGATATATGTGGGGTTGTAGGTAGGCTACCTATTTGCACCAATAATAAGCTCTAACACTGACCGTAGAACAACCAAAGATACTCACACAAGGCGATAAATGTGGCAATGCAACTATATGGAGGAATAGGTTGCAATGCACTCGAGAGACACTAGCAAAGCTCAACGAAACAGGCACAAGTGCTCAACTACAGGTGCAGAAAAGTAAACTAGGCCTTCACTTGAAACTTACTAGCACTTCACTTTTTTTTCTTTTGTATGACACGCAGCACTTGTAGCTCTTTTTGCTTTTTTTTTTATTTTTTTTTTTATTTTTATAACTCAACTCTTTGTAACACGGCCAACAGAAATTGCAAAGCACCAAAACCCTAACGAGCAACCTGTCGAGCGGTAAAACTAGTTTTTTGTGGGAAAGTTCCCAGTCACTTATATCGAAAGGCTTTGTCTATGGTTGGGAACACGCAAACTGTATGCTATGTAGACTCAGAGCAACAAACACTGACACTAGATGATAGCGGAAACACAAACCCTAATAATCTACTAGATGGAAGAAAAAAATACGCAAAAAAACTATGAAAAGCAACTAAAACTCAAAATTAGTGCAATCTAAGGCTATGGCAAACCCTAACCCTAACTTTTTATTGGCTTTTCCGGGATAGGAAACACTCACAACTCAACTATGGGGTGGATTGTGGAGGGCTTACCGAGGAAACGCTAAAATCTGATACCAAGATGATAAGGGGATCCCAGCAGATCCTCCTACGGTGTTGCCCGATCTTTCACAGCGAGAACCCGGGTAGATAGATACCTCCAATTACGCGGGGAACACAACCTGAAGTAGGGGATAAATCTAGCAAGCAACGTGATGGAGATCACCACGCCTCAAGACCAAAGCACGACAATCCTTGATAAACACAAGAACCTCCGCAACAACGATAATAGATAAACGGCGGCGCCGTCCCCGGAGGGATGCTTCACCAAGCACACACGCGATAGCGTCTAATCTTAACTCAAACTAGTTCTAAACCTAATCCTAGCCGCACCCACCCTTATATGAGGGAGTGGCCGGCCAGCCCCTAGTGGGCCTCTCTACCTTGGTTTGGACAGGCCCAAACCAAACTGACTCAACTCAATAAAATCCCTAATTGGTCCACATACGACCATAGACATAAAATACGGTAAATAAGATAACTAGCTAGGTGGAGTCCTGAAATTGGGCTTCACCTTGGCCTTCATGCCCGTATCACGTCCTCTTCTTCATACTCGTCGACGGGGGGTTCGTAGGCATGGCCGCGTATGATGCCGTTGAGGATCTCCTCCCCGGCGGCAATCTACGCATCAAGTTACCTACTTTCAGTCGCCGCTGGTGTCTACGATACACATAACACATAAAAAGTAAGGAAACACACCTCGTCCTCGCCCATGGACACGCCGGACGCGCTGTCGAACACCTGGTGGGTGTAGCTGCCGTCGTCGGGGAAGAGGTGGCGGGGAAGGCCGGTGCCGTCTGTCATGTTACCCTCGGTGCGGCGCAGGTCAGGCGACGAGTTTATGTCGGGGAAGCGAAAGGCGCCGCTGCCCCTCGCCGCTGAATCCGGCGAGAATGGCGCCTTGTGGTCGACGGTCATGTCGCTGTCCCCGTACTCGGGGGAGTAGCGGGCGTGGCCGTCCATCTGCGACAGCCGCATCTGCGAGATCGATTTCCCGTCCACGTTGTACCCCACGTAGTAACCCGGCGACAACGGTGAGCTCGAGATGTTGCTCAGGCCGCCGCCTAAGTTGAGGCACGCTTCCGCAGTGGCCACCGCTTTTGCTGCGTCGATGGTGGCGATGCGGCGCCTTCTGCGGTCGGCCGTTATGAAGGAGCGGTGTTCCATCTCCTTGTCCCACTCCTCCTACGACATGGTCGCCGGCTTCTCCTTCGGCGCGACGGTGCGCAGCTTCGGTGGCGCCTTCGTCGGTGGCTTTGCTGCCTTCGCCGGAGCCTTTCTCTTCAGTGGCATGGCGAGGCGGCGAGGGTTTTTCCGGTTGGAGGCTGGATGGGAGATGGAGCGGCGGGCGGGAGAAATGGGCAGCGGAGGGGACGGGGTTTTGGGGGAGAAGATGTATATTTTGGGGATGTGTGGCTGACAGGCGGCTCCCACGCCCAAAATTTTCAGCCTCGCGAGGCGCCGGCGCGCCCGGTTTGCGCCCTTGGCGAAGGGGCCGGCACGGGGTTGCCGGCGCTTCTATTGGGCTCGAAACATCGCCGGCGCCATTTAGGGCACGCCGGTGCGAGCCCGCTTTTGCTCCCGGCCCCCAAATCGCTATCGGGGCCGCTATCGAGGGCGCCGGTGGAGATGATCTCAAAGTTAACAATATGGAACTTGACCGAGCATAAATTTAGTTCTCAACTAGCTGACAACTAGCATATCCAGGCTAAGAGCATATCCACCAGCGTCCCACACGATCTTAATAGCTTTGACTAGCCCTGACGCTATTCTCGGCTCACAATAGTGAGTCCCAAAATTAGCTGGCCGCTTTTGGAGCTGATACGCGCGAAGCACACGTCCGTTGGGAACCCCAAGTGGAAGGTATGATGCGTATAGAAGCAAGTTTCCCTCAGTATGAAACCAAGGTTATCGAACCAGTAGGAGCCAAGAAGCACGTGAAGGTTGTTGGTGGAGGAGTGTAGTGCGACGCAACACCAGTGAAACCGGCGCCAACGTGGAACCTGCACAACACAATCAAGATACTTTGCCCCAATGTAACAGTGAGGTTGTCAATCTCACCAGCTTGCTGAAAACAAAGGATTAAACGTATCGAGTGGAAAATGGTGTTTGTTTGCAAAGAACAGTAAGAACAATAATTGCAGTAGAATGTATTCAGATGTAAAAGAATGGACCGGGGTCCATAGTTCACTAGTGGTGTCTCTCCAATAAGATAACTAGCATGCTCGGTGAACAAATTACAGGTGGGCAATTGACAAATAAAAATTCAATACATATCAATGATAATTACTATGAGATTTAATCAGGGCATTACGACAAAGTACATAGACCGCTATCCAGCATGCATCTATGCCTAAATAATCCACCTTCGGGTTAGCATCCGCACCCCCTCCGGTATTAAGTTGTAAACAACAGATAATTGCATTAAGTATGGTGCGTAATGTAATCAACACAAATATCCTTAGACAAAGCATCGATGTTTTATCCCTAGTAGCAACAACACATCCACAACGTTAGAACTTTCTGTCACTGTCGCAGATTAAATGGAGGCATGAACCCACTATCGAGCATAAATACTCCCTCTTGAAGTTACAAGTATCAACTTGGCCAGAGCCTCTACTAGCAACGGAGAGCATGCAAGAACATAAAAAACACATATATGATAGATTGATAATCAACTTGACATAATATTCTAGATTCATCGGATCCCACCAAACACAACATGTAGCATTACAAATAGATGATCTTGATCATGTTAGGCAGCTCACAAGATCTAAACAATGATAGCACAAGCGGAGAAGACAACCATCTAGCTACTTGCTATGGACCCATAGTCCAAGGATGAACTACTCATGCATCAATCCGGAGGCGGGCATGATGATGTAGAGCCCCTCCGGTGATGATTCCCCTCTCCGACGGGGTGCCGGAGGCGATCTCCTGAATCCCCGAGATGGGATTGGCGGCGGCGGCGTCTCGGTAGGTTTTCCGTATCGTGGCTCTCGGTACGGAGGGTTTCGCGACGAAGGCTTTAAGTAGGCGGAAGGGCGGAGTCGGAGGGGTCACGGGGGCCCCACACGCTAGGGCCGCGCGGGCCCCCTAGGCCGCGCCGCCCTAGTGTGGCGGCGCCCCGTGGCCCCACTTCCTTTCCCCTCGGTCTTCCGGAAGTTTCGTGGAAAAATAGGACCCTGGGCGTTGATTTCGTCCAATTCGAGAATATTTCCTTTGTAGGATTTCTGAAACCAAAAATAGCAGAAAACGACAAGCGGCACTTCGGCATCTTGTTAATAGGTTAGTGCCGGAAAATGTATAATAATGATGTAAAGTATGTATAAAATATTCAAGTATTGTCATAAAAGTAGCATGGAACATAAGAAATTATAGATACGTTTGAGACGTATCAAGCATCCCCAAGCTTAGTTCCTACTCGCCCTCGAGTAGATAAACGATAACACAAATAATTTCTGAAGTGACATGCTACCAACATAACCTTGATCAACATTATTGTAAAGCATATGAGATGAATGGAGTGATCTGAAGCAAAAGATTGCTAACAAAAGATGATGACTAAACAAATGAATCATATAGCAAAACTTTTCATGAATAGCACTTTCAAGACAAGCATCAATAAGACTTGCATAAGAGCTAACTCATAAGCAATAAATTCTTAGTAGAATGCATTGAAGCAACACAAAGGATGATTAAGTTTTAGCAATTGCTTTCAACTTGTAACATGTATATCTAATGAATATTTGTCAACATAGAGTAGTATAACAGGTGCAATAAGTAAACATGTAAAAATCAATGCACACAGTTAACACAAGTTTTTGCTTCTAAGATAGAAAGAAGTAGGTAGACTGACTCAACATAAAGTAAAAGAATGGCCCTTCGCAGAGGGAAGTATGGATTACTATTTTTGTGCTAGAGCTTTTATTTTGAAAACATAGAAACAATTTTGTCAACGGTAGTAATAATTCATATGTGCTATGCATAATACTTCCTACAAGTTGCAAGTCTCATGCATAGAGTACTAATAGTGCTCGCACCTTGTCCTAATCAGCTCGGATAACACAGATTATCATTGCATGACATATGTTTCAACCAAATGTCACAAAGGGGTACCTCTATGCCGCCTGTACAAAGGTCTAAGGAGAAAGCACGCATTGGATTTCTCGCTTTTGATTATTCTCAACTTAGACATCCATACAGGGACAACATAGACAACAGATAATGGACTCCTCTTTTAATGCTTAAGCATTCAACAACGAATAATATTCTCATAAGAGATTGAGGTTGTATGTCCAAACTGAAACTTCCACCATGATACATGGCTTTAGTTAGCGGCCCAATGTTCTTCTCTAACACATGCATACTCAAACCATTTGATCATGAAATCGCACTTACTTCAGACAAGACGAACATGCATAGCATCTCACATGATATCCAACAAAGGTAAAAAGTTGATGGCGTCCCCGAAACATGGTTACCGCTCAACAAGCAACTTATAAGAACTAAGACACATAACTACATATTCATCACCACAATAGTTTTTAAGCTATTTGTCCCATGAGCTATATATTGCAAAGATAAAGGAATGAAATTTTAAAGGTAGCACTCAAGTAATTTACTTTGGAATGGCAGAAAAATACCACATAGTAGGTAGATATGGTGGATACAAATGGCATGGGTTTTGGCTCAAGGTGTTTGGATGCACGAGAGGCATTTCCTCTCAGTACAAGGTTTGGGCTAGCAAGGTTGTTTGAAGCAAACACAAGTATGAACAGGTACAACAAAACTTACACAAGAACATATTGCAAGCATTATAAGACTCTACACTGTCTTCCTTGTTGTTCAAACACTTTACCAGAAAATATCTAGACTTAGAGAGACCAATCATGCAAACCAAATTTTAACAAGCTCTACGGTAGTTCTCCATTAATAGATTAAACTACATGATGCAAGAGCTTAAACATGATCTATGAGAGCTCAAACAATTGCCCAGTTATTCCAAACCATATGCAGCATTTTCTGATTCCAACCAAATAGCAATCAACGAAGCAATTTCAGCCTTCGCCATGAACATTAAAGCACAACTAAGAACACAAGTGTTCCATATGAAAAAGCGGAGCGTAATATCTCCAATATAAGGATGGTGGGATCCAACTTTATTCAAACCAAAACAAAAATAAAAGCAAATAGACGCTCCAAGTAAAGAACATAAGATGTGATGGAATAAAAATATAGTTTCACTAGAAGTGACCTGATAAGTTGTCGATGAAGAAGGGGATGCCTTGGGCATCCCCAAGCTTAGATGCTTGAGTCTTCTTAAAATATGCGGGGATGAACCACCGGGCATCCCCAAGCTTAGACCTTTCACTCTTCTTGATCATAATGTATCATCCTCTTCTCTTGACCCTTGAAAACTTCCTCCACACCAAACTTCAAGCAAACTCATTAGAGGGTTAGTGCATAATCAAAAATTCACACATTCAGAGGTGACACAATCATTCTTAACACTTCGGACATTGCACAAAGCTTCGAAAGTTAATGGAACAAAGAAACTCATTCAACATAGCAAAAGCGGCAATGCGAAATAAAAGGCAGAATCTGTCAAAACAGAACAGTCCGTAAAGACGAATTTTGCAGGGGCACTTAACTTGCTCAAACGGAAAAACTCAAAACTAATGAAAGTTGCGTACATATCTGAGGACCAGGCACGTAAATTGGCAGATTTTTTTGATTTACAGAGAATTCTGCGCGAATTCGTGACAGACAGCAATTTTGTTTCTGCGCAGCAATCCAAATCTAGCATCAACTTTACCATAGAGACTTTACTTGGCACAAAAACATGATAAGGAGAGGTTGCTACAGTAGTAAACAACTTCCAAGACTCAACAATACGGTAGTAAAATAAAAACATGGGTTATCTCCCAAGAAGTGCTTTTCTTTAACGCCTTTCAGCTAGGCGCAGAAAGTGCAAATCAAGTATTTTCAAGAGATGAAGCATCAACATTATCTCGGGCTTTACGCCTACCCTTCTTACTCTTTTTCTTACTCTTTGGTTTAGGGAATACATGTCGGCTTCCCGGTGTGAATTTTAGGGTGCCTTCTCCCGTATTTATGATTGCTCCCAATAGTTTCAGCAGGGATCTTCCAAGTGTGATTTGTCCTGTTCCTACACATTTAATAACAAGATAATCAGTGGATACTGTTCTTCCAAGAATGGTTGTGTGCACACCCTCGGCTATTCCCTTAGGAATTATAACAGAATTATCAATAAGAGTTATCCCTTCTCCTCCTTCAACGAGTCCCCAAAGTGTCAAAGATTCATAAATACTCTTAGGCATAAGGCAAAATTCAGATATAATATCACAATGGGCATGAAAAGTTTCACCACCAATAACAACTTTAATAGTAGGGTCCCACATTGAAGGTTCAGAGTTCACTAAAACTTGATCAAGACGGTTACGAATATAACCATAATTTTCTTTCAAACAAGATGCACTTATCTCAAGAGTGTTTAATCTATTATAAATGCTAATAAGAGCTGAATCAAAGTTATTAGCTGAACTATGTGATGCAACCAATTTTTTATGGCATTAAAAGCTTGATCACCGTTGCAATGAAGGGAATCTCCTCCCACTATAGCATCTAAAGAATATCTATAGCGAATCATAAGCCCAAAATAAAAATTACTAAGGAGCAGACTTAGAGTCATTTGAGGTTCAGCTTTACGATAAGCATAAAAAATTCTAGACCAAGCATCTTTAAAACTCTCCTCATCCCCTTGTTTAAAAGTAAAGACTAATTCCTCAGGTGAAGAAGTAACAGGTACAGAGCTAGACATGATAACAAAAGTAAACTAAATGCAAGTAACTATTTTTTTTTGTGTTTTTAATATAGAGCAAATAAACAAGACAGTAAATAAAGTAACTAATTTTTTTGTGTTTACGATATAGAGCTAGTAAATAAAACAGAAAGTAAAGTAACTAATTTTTTTGTGTTTTTAATATGGAGCAAACAAGACAGTAAATAAAGTAAAGTAAAGCAAGACAAAAACAAAGTAAAGAGATTGGCTGTGGAGACTCCCCTTGCAGCGTGTCTTGATCTCCCCGGCAACGGCGCCAAAAATTTAGCTGCTGGCGTGAAGTTGACGTGGGAGTTAGAGATCTCTGGGGTGTAACTTTTTTTCAGGTCCCCGGCAACGGCGCCAGAAATTTAGCTTGATACGCGCGAAACACACGTTCGTTGGGAACCCCAAGTGGAAGGTATGATGCGTATAGAAGCAAGTTTCCCTCAGTATGAAACCAAGGTTATCAAACCAGTAGAAGCCAAGAAGCACGTGAAGGTTGTTGGTGGAGGAGTGTAGTGCGGCGCAACACCAGTGAAACGGGTGCCAACGTGGAACCTGGACAACACAATCAAGATACTTTGCCTCAACGTAACAGTGAGGTTGTCAATCTCACCGGCTTGCTGAAAACAAAGGATTAAACGTATCGAGTGGAAAATAGTGTTTGTTTGCAAAGAACAGTAAGAACAATAATTGCAGTAGAATGTATTCAGATGTAAAAGAATGGACCGGGGTCCACAGTTTACTAGTGGTGTCTCTCCAATAAGATAACTAGCATGCTGGGTGAACAAATTACAGGTGGGCAATTGACAAATAAAGATTCAATACATATCAATGATGATTACTATGAGATTTAATCAGGGCATTACGACAAAGTACATAGACCGCTATCCAGCATGCATCTATGCCTAAATAATCCACCTTCGGGTTAGCATCCGCACCCCTCCAGTATTAAGTTGTAAACAACAGATAATTGCATTAAGTATGGTGCGTAATGTAATCAACACAAATATCCTTAGACAAAGCATCGATGTTTTATCCCTAGTAGCAACAGCACATCCACAACGTTAGAACTTTCTATCACTGTCGCAGATTAAATGGAGGCATGAACCCACTATCGAGCATAAATACTCCCTCTTGGAGTTACAAGTATCAACTTGGCCAGAGCCTCTACTAGCAACGGAGAGCATGCAAGAACATAAACAACACATATATGATAGATTGATAATCAACTTGACATAATATTCTAGATTCATCGGATCCCACCAAACACAACATGTAGCATTACAAATAGATGATCTTGATCATGTTAGGCAGCTCACAAGATCTAAACAATGATAGCACAAGCGGAGAAGACAACCATCTAGCTACTGCTATGGACCCATAGTCCAAGGATGAACTACCCACGCATCAATCCGGAGGCGGGCATGATGATGTAGAGCCCCTCCGGTGATGATTCCCCTCTCCGGCAGAGTGCGGAGGCGATCTCCTGAATCCCCCGAGATGGGATTGGCGGCGGCGGCGTCTCAGTAAGGTTTTCCGTATCGTGGCTCTCGGTACAGAGGGTTTCGCGACGAAGGCTTTAAGTAGGCGGAAGGGCGGAGTCGGAGGGGTCACGGGGGCCCCACACGCTAGGGCCGCGCGGGCCCCCCTAGGCCGCGCCGCCCTAGTGTGGCGGCGCCCGTGGCCCCACTTCCTTTCCCCTCGGTCTTCCGGAAGCTTCGTGGAAAAATATGACCCCGGGCGTTGATTTCGTCCAATTCCGAGAATATTTCCTTTGTAGGATTTACTGAAACCAAAAACAGCAGAAAACAGACAATCGACGCTTCGGCATCTTGTTAATAGGTTAGTGCCGGAAAATGTATAATAATGATGTAAAGTATGTATAAAACATTCAAGTATTGTCATAAAAGTAGCATGGAACATAAGAAATTATAGATACGTTTGAGACGTATCAGGAGCCTAGTAGAATTTGTTGGTAACCATGTGCCGATTTCATACGCGTGGGGTGGCGAACGGGCGCGCCAGCACTCCCATCCACGTAGGATTTCGACCCGCGGGACCCTCTTGGCAGCAAAACCTGACCATTCTCCACCTGCTCCTATCCTCTTCCGATCCGCCTCCCACCCCTCCAATTCGCCATCGTTGCCGTCGTCGCCTCCTCCACCGTGCCTGGCCTTTGCCCACCCACCTAGAAACCGCTACCGTAGACAACGCCGACACCTTCGCTGTAACACCCCAACCACCCCTAGGCCGGGCCTGTTACCCCTAGCAGCTCAGTAGGATCTCTAGACTAGCCCCACATACCAACACTACAGGATATCCGGTCTATTGCAACAAAATTTATTGCAACGGCATGTTTTTGTTGCAATAATTCACAGTATTACCACAAAGTTTGGTTTTGTGGTAACAGGAGCGAGTATTACCACATGTTTTGCAGTGTTGCGTTAACTCATCAAATTGTTGCAATAGAGGCTAGTTAGTGCAACGAAATGACGGTTTGTGGCAACAGTCTAGATATATTGCCACAATTTTATTTCATTGCCAGAAGGTCCTCCCTTTGTGGTAATAGAAAATAAATATTGCAACTAAATTTCCATTTGTGGCAAGTGTCTAGATATATTTCCACAAATTCATTCCATTGCTAGAAGTACTTTAGTTGTGGCAATAGAAAATAGATATTGCCACAAAATATATAGGTGTGGTAATATTTCGCACTTATCACCACAACACTTTGTTGTTGCCATATTGGATATATTATTGCAACGTTTTTAGAAGGCCCACACGTCAAACCAGATTAATGTTATATTTTAATATATTTTAATATTTTTAGTTTTATGCTGGCAACTAGAACGATTTTTTTCTGCTTAGGGCGGCAACAGAAAGCAGTAAAAATTAGACTTTCTCATATGTCGAACTCACCATCTCATCTACAAAGTAGTGAGTGCAAACTATTCAGCTAGAGAAGCTTTGTTGTCAAACTGTAACTAGCTTCATCCTAACTAGCTCGCGCCACGCAACTCAAGGTGACGATGTCGGCCGTCTTGGGCACCGTGTGCTCACGCCGCCGTGGCACAAGTCAAGGCAACATCGGCCGTCCTGGATGCTGCATGCTCGCGCCACCGTGGCGCAAATCAAGGCGATGTTGGCCAGCCCGATCACCGCATGCTCGGGTCGCCGTGGCGTAACTCAAGGCGGCGATGTCGCCCGGCCTGTACACCGCGTGCTCACGCCGCCATGGGGCGACTCAAGATCTATTTTCTTTTAGCTGACAGAACTATTGATACGATAGAAAAAAAGGCAAAACAAATAGTAAAGATCATCTAACAAATTTATTATTGTTATACTTTGGGATATTGCTGAAATGAGATTACATGTCAGCATGAAATTATTTTAATTTCTTTTGACAAGAAAACTATATTTATTATAGTTAACGTAGGACATATACGGTATTAACTGCAGCAGCAGAAATATGAAAAAAATCCAAGGCGAAATTGTGTTTTCCCTCCAAAACTTAGAGCCAATTTTCTATCGAAATTTAAAGCCGCCTAGAATTTTGGCTTACCGCTAACTAATTCGTATTTGTAGTGGACTCCCACCAAAACTATTCAGTTTCGTGCTAGACTCCGCCATAAAACTTCCATAAACTAATATACTGAGTACTCAGTAATAGAGAGAGAGAACATGGCGACCGACCGCTCTCGCCCTAGTCTACACAGGCGACGCGCCGCCCCCTCCCCATCGGCGGCGCCCACTTCGGCCCCGTCGTCCACCTCTCGGGCCCTTGTCTGCGTCTGCCCCGGGCGGCCCCTGTCCCCGCCGCCGGCTTCCATCCCCGCAGGTATGTGCCCCGTGGTGGTTAACTTCTCCATTCTCAGGGCGGATCTGGATAAGAAAACTCAAAATGTGATGGAGCAAGACAAATGGGCGGCGGGATCTCATCTGTCTCTATTTCATCTTCGAGCCGCCGGAAGAATAGATTTATTGTTGCCATCTCTCTGCGTGGCTAGGACCTCAGGTCAGATCTGATTCCCTTCATCTGATTTCCTTTAGTGCTTCACGTGGCATGTGTACGTGAGATTTCCCCTGTCCCTATTCTTTCTGTTCCCTCTACATATAATGTAGGTGAGATTGCAAATTGATCATCTGTACTATAGACGGTTTTAATTTGTCTACGTCGCTTGATCTGTAGTGTGTTGTGCAGGCTCCAGCTAGATTCATATACTTTGCCTCGGTTCCTATTATTCTCGTTTGTGCCCTCCACATATGTGTTGTCTAGTGATTGAAAAATGCAAATTAATATTTGTGAGATATTAATTTGCTTCTGGATCCTAGTTAGATAGGGATAAATCTCTCTATCTGTAGTGTGCCCTGCAGTTGCAACCAGCTGCATATATCATTTTTCCCTACCTAAATGACTCGGTACTTGAGTGGCTTAGCCTATGCATATTGAGTGGACATACACATACACGGTTATCATCAGTTTTATACTAGCTTTTCTGATGCTACATTTTCTTCAGTTGAGACGAACTAAGTACTTTTCAGTAATTCATGTTCAGTTTTATTTATGCATCTAAATAATTCATACACTTCAGAATGGTTTGTTCTTGTATTCAAGTGGAAGTTAGGGAACGTTTGAACTTTGATTTCCTTTTGAGTTATGTCTCTACTTCATCTTATCAATTAACAATGTTTTTGGATATCATGTATGGTTTATCTAATTACTCTTCCCACGGTCACCACAGTAGAAAAACTAAAATTTGCTTATGCTATGTATCAGGGTTCAAGAAAGCAGACAGTACCAGCCAAATTTACTGAGAAACAATCAACATTATCATGGCACATGATCCTACTTGGAGGGCTAACTCCAACAACCTAGCTTTGCAGTATGCTTCCTGGCCAGATTTAAAAAGGAAGGATCTTGTCATGTGTATGTTGTGTATTCAGAAAGTCCATGCTGGAGTAGGAAGGTTGGTGCGGCACCTTACTGGAGGTTCAAGTGATGTGAAGAAGTGTCCCGAGTCAACCGCGGAAATTCAGAAGACATGCGTAGCTACTTATTAGATAGAAAAAAGTTTAAAGCCATAGATCAAGATATAGATGAGAAAAAGTTACAGAAAAATTTTCTAATTAAGATCAGGCTAGAGATGACTTGAGAAGGGGCTTCTGGATTTTACTTTTAATGATGTTCATGCTAAGTCTACTCTCGCAGGTACATGCAGACCTCAAATACTGGTGTGGCTTTGGGTACAAGACAACATATGTGTGCTTCTAAGCAATTTGTGTAAGCTGCTAAAACTCATCCCAGTCATCCATCGAAGGTAATTGAAACATTATAATGTAGTGACTTTGATGACTAAAAATGTTCCTTGCACATGCGCAATCTGTGATGACTGAATTTGTTTCCCAAAGCATGGAAATTATTTAACTGTCTCATCATAAGGTGATGGAAAAGAAATAATAAGAAAGATGCAAGTTCATTTGTGTAATTAGTTCTCCATGACACATAACTTGTAGCTGAAGACATAGAGTGTGATAATTTTCAATGATTGGATGGACCATCTACTTTTTTTAGCCTATGCATCCGGTGAATTAGCCTACTTATATTTTAGTAATTGATAACTTAAAATTAAATTGCAGCCTGACATATGTTAGTAGTTCTGGTAATATGGTGACGTAGCATAACCATCTCCCAGATCCCATGATGCAGTACACCACCATGCACTTATGTACATCCACCTCGATGATTCTAACTTGTCTAACCAGATGGAAAACTGCATCAAACTAAATTAGCCGCTTTATGCAAACCTCTATATTATATAACTTACTATGCTTGCTCTATCTTTGCAGAACGGAAATATATTAGTGAAGTAAAGTGAAGATCACATGGAGCACACATGTCTTGAAGCTTTGCATAGGACCATGAAAATAAGAATTATTATGGATATCAAGTTTTTATTCATTTAGTTAGATTTCTTACCTCTACAAGACCCTGAAAAAAAGAATGATTATCTATATTAATTTTTTATTCACCTAGTTAGATTTCTTACGTCTAGAACGTGTAATATGTATTTTCGGATACTAAATGTATGATTCCTACAAAAAAATTCCCTCGCTGCGATAAGTATTTGGCACCATGAAACTAGATTTTGTTGAAATAGAGTATCGCCACCAAGTGTTCAAATTGTCACAATACATTCCCGCCACAAATAAATTTGACCCTTGCCATATCTTTATTGCCACGAGTGGAATATTTGTCGCCATAACTTAATACCATACCATGAGCGTAGCGGTCCGTGGCAAACAGCTAATGCCACAAATCATAAGATGTTGCTATAGGTTATTGCCACGGTTCACTATTGCCACAAAAGGACATGCGCCACGAAACATAGGTCGTTGGCATAGGTTATTGCCACAAATGTATATCACCACAAACTGGCAAACGCCACGATTTGGTTGCATGTTGTGTTAAGCTATCTCGACAAACCGAATTGTGGAAATAAGTGAGTGTTGCCACAGGGGAAAATGTGGCAACTTCCCACATGGTTGTTGCAATAGAGCAATTTGTTGCCACGATTGTGTTTTCGTTGCAATAGCCTATTACCATACATTTAATTGCAACGCTTGCCAACGAACGCCATTTCGTGGCAATAGGTGCATATTGCCATAAAACGGCATCTATCGCAACAATTTTTGTTGTTGCAATAGACCCGATTCCTTGTAGTGCAACATATGTCTTTCCTGCGCACTTTATCCTCACTCGTGCACACATGGGAAAGACTTCCCTGTCAGTCACCCATCCTCAAATTGCTCCAAGCCAAGCACGCTTACCCTCGGAGTTATTTGAAGATGAGCTTCTGGAAGGAAGATGCAACTTGCAGATATGAGTATCCTATCAATCCTATTGAGCCCTAGGCCAGAATGTCACATCTGCCACCTCGCATTGTCGCGTTACCGAACCTACCGTCTTCCCCGACGTCTCCCCCGGCGCCCACCACCCACAAGGTGTTCGGCGGATTGCCGCTATGGACAACGACAACGAGATGATGGCGGACCAATTGATGCAGCAGGAAGCCAATGCCACCGCCGATCGGCAACAACAACTGCTGATGTTGGCGAACCTTCTATGCCTTTGCTAGCACCTCCTTGTCGTCAGCGTGCCTCGGGCTGGCGGTTCGAGGGTTGGGAAGGCGCCCAACAAGGACCAGCATAGGCAAGCCGACGCGCTGTTGCTTGAGTCTGACTACTTCGCTTACAACGCAACACATACGCCAAAGGATATTTTAGGCACCGATTTAGGATGAAAAAGGACTTGTTCATGAAGATAGCTAGTGTTCAGTTTCAGGGAGTATGACACATACTTCATGTGAAAAAAGACTACACTGGCTTATAGGGGTTCTCATCAATTCAGAAGTGCATGGCTACTATCCGTTGTCTTGCATACGGAGCTCCCACAGATGTAGCCAATGACTATATGTGCATGGTCGAGTCGACATGCTTTGAGACTGATACCAGGTTTTGGAGAGTAGTGGTTGCAATATTTGGGCCACACTGTTCGAGGGTACCAAATGAAGAAGATACAACTCAGATCCTGGAACAAAATATAGCAAGTGGTTTTCCTGAGATGATCAAGAGTGTCGACTGCATGCACTGGGTTGCAAGAATTGCCCATTGGCTTGGAAAGGGGTATACAAGGGACACACTGGAGAGTGCAGTGTGATACTTGAGGGAGTGGCTGATTATGCACTCTGGATTTGGTACCCTTTTTTCAGCATGGCAAGAATTAACAACGACATCAATGTGCTACAGTGCTCTCCAGTGTTCTCAAGTTTAGCCGAGGGACATGCTCCCGTGGTCAACTTCGAGATCAACGGCCACACATACACTAAGGGGTACTATATCTAGGGGTACTATATCTAGCCGACAATATCTATCAAGAGTATGCTACATTTGTGAAGATAATTTCAGATCCTGCTTTGGAGAAGGAAACTTATTTTACGACATGCCAGGAAGCATGCCGCAACGATGTAGAGCATACATTTGACGTGCTACTGCTTTTTCTATTGTTAGGTACGCTGCTCTAACTTGGTCGAATTCTCGGATATGGGAGGTGATGAGCGCTTATGTGATCATGCACACCATAATCATTGAGAGTGACCGCGACTCACGTGCGGATGATGACCATCCGTTTGATTTCCAGGGACCTTTTGCTGAGGTTGATCATGTACTGGTCCAGTTTGCCGCTTTCCTCAAGATGCATGAAGAAATTCGAGATGCTCTTCATACTCAACTATAGAGTGATCTAGTTGAGCATTTGTGGGTGGAGAGAGTAAATGCTCCATAATTCATGAACTTGTTGGATTGCAATATATTTAATTCATGTGTGAACAATTTAATTTTTATTTTTAAGCTATTTGTGTGGTATAATTTGTATGTTTAGATGCTGCAAATTATTATTTGAACTAAAGTGTAATTTAGTGCAAATGGAAAATCAATTTTCTTGGGACCAACCGTATAGGGCGCACCGGTGTGAGATTTCTGTCCCTAAACTAAAGGCTCTTGCTCGCGTACCTGCCGACGGAAATTTGGAGCGCCGGTGGAGATGCTCCCACAAAGGCTAACCCTTGGCGATATATTTTTATATTATACTCCGTAAAATAATACATTTTAGGAAGAATTCCATATATTACCTCTAGACGAGATTCAGACCTTGGTTGTTGGCTGAGGGCACAACTAACATTATTCGTATTAGGGTATCTCCAGCGGATCTATGTATTTCAGACATCAAAGGTGTACGTTTGGGTTGGTCCACGGATATTAAATTGGTCTACTTAGCTAGTATGTCCGTTTGGGTTTGGGTAGCCCCAAAAACCCGACGCATTTTGTTTTCAATAGATTTTTTGAATTTTAATATAACTAATTTACATAGTACCTAATAAATTGAAAAGCGTAAAAAACAATTGTACAACTAGGGCGCCCAAAAATGGCTGCCTACTTGTCGTCATCGTCGACGGGGTTGATGAAGACCGAAGGCGCCAAAGACCACGGCAAGTGCAGAGGCTGTTGAGGCGTCGGCCGCGGTGTTGGTCCGGGAGGACGCGACCGATGCTCGTGGGGTGCCTATGAAGGAAGTGGGTACCCATTTGTGGCGGTGCGCACTAGTAAGGAGGCGGCACTGGTCACGGTGACCATGGTTGCGGCGCCACATTCGAGGCCTTCATGGCCAACCACATGGCCTCCTCCTTTGGGAGGCTGGGTGGCATAACCACCGAGACATAACACAATGACGCTTGTGGTGGGAGAAGAATGCTCATACGAGGCCTTCATGGCCAGCCTCATAGCCTCCTCCTCATCCACGCCTTCCGGCATGAGAATCAGCTCATCCACCTCGCCCTCCTCCTTGGCCTTCTCCGCGAGGTTTGCCAAGTAGGTGAGGTAGTCCTCGGCGTCCCGCTCCTCCTCTTCCACATCCTTCTCCTCCTTCATCGGTGCGAGCGGAATGACGTAGTTGTACTCATCGTCGCCAAGGAACCCCGCTCGATGATATTAGTTAACAGTATAATGGAACCACCAAGGAGCCTCCACAGCGATTTGAGATCTAGACCGTCCGATCAGGCTATCTAATGGTGCAGAGGTACTAACTATTTCCGAACTTGCATTACAGCAGCGCTAACTAGATCGGTCGCGTTAAAAGGCCCGTTTCATTACAGGGCTGCTACTCCCCGCATCTACCTAGGCCGCATCAGATTTGTTGGGCCCTGAAACACTTAAACGGGCCTAGGTGAGGTGCGGTGAAAGGGGCCTGGCGGCGCCGTGGTGTGAGAAGTTGGACATGCGTTCTATCTTCTCCTCCCCTCGTTCCTCGTCCGCCTGCGCCGCCGAGGAGTACTTCATTGCCAGACCTGAAAAAATGGGATGCGACTCACACTCCCGACTAAACAGCAAAGGTAGGTTACGGAGTCCCGCATCTGTTTGTTCTTTTTAGTTCGATTTCGGCCGGATTTATGCAGTAGCCTGACCATTTGTTCCTTTCTTCTCAGGAGACGGCGTCGGATCCGGCGGAATTTGCATGCCGTCCAGGCTGCTGAGTGGGCTCCCTCCACACGGGTAAACAATTTGTACATCCTGAAACTGCCTGCTGCGTCCCGGCAGATTGAAGCCGATCCGGTGGCGTTGGAAGTTCGAACAATGGTGGCTGAAGAGCGATGCTCGCCGGGGGTGAAACTTCGAGGTACGTTACTTCTCCGCTGCCTATATGTAATTCAGTTCAACCTTTTGTACATGTTTTGTCGCATTGTCCTCACCATTCCCCACCGGCTGCAGATCCTCGAGCGGCTAGGTTTCCTCTATTAGCTCTCTATCGTCATCTTTTCTGCAATTTTTTTTCTACAATCCTCTCTTCCGCACAACGATTCTACTGTGTCCGCACTGCAATTATGTCTCTCCAGTCTCCATTTTGTGCATGGAGTGTTCATGCTGGTTCCGGTCAACTTTGTCAGGCAAATCTTGGAGACTGGGCTTCTGCCCAACGATTCTATGGTGTTCAGTGTAATTTATCATGTCTCTCCGGTATCCATTATGCGTTGGGACTGTTCATGGCTCCATGTTGTTTCCAGTCAACTCGTTCAGGCAATCTTGGAGGCTGGGCTGATGTATTGAATTGGGGATTTCTTGCGTGACAATTCCTTATGGTTGCCAGCCAGGCCAGGTTAGACTGTCTGCTCGTAGTGACATACCTTATGTTTTCATGCTTTAGTATCTATTTGTACGTACATATGACTGGTTAGAGTGTGTATACGAATCATTCATGCCATGATATTGTCAGTTATTATTTTTGCTGTATGCAGCAGATTGCATGAGCAGTATAGTCGAGTGTGCAACATAATCAGATTGTAGAGGGGGCACCTTTGTATAGAATTCTGTTGTATCCATAAGTGAGCCAAGACCAGTAATTTTCCTGGTTTATTACTTTGAAAAGCTACTAAATCCCAGCCACATGCACATCTGAAATCTAGATTTTATTTTTGCAACAGAGGTTAATCATCCCTATGAATGCAATGGAATCTGTATGTTTGTTCATTTACCAGTACTTAGTTTCACACTTCTAGATGCACATGCCTTTGATTAGCTTTTTTTTTTGGTTATTCAAGTGGTCAACATCTCTTTGTCCACTGTATAATGTACGAGGTTCGCAATGCAGATACAACCTTCAAGCTTATTACATGACCTCCATCTGTATCATTTACAGATTGTTTGCTTTGGTAAGGTCTTTGTACTACTTACGGCTAAATATCTCTTGGTTTTGTTTTCTACTATATATAGTGCTATCATCAACAGTTCAATGTCTTGTGAACCAAAGCCAATAGCAGTTAAAGGTTCATCTGGCAGCCATCGTTCTTGCCTAGGTTGGTTCTTCGTCCTATATGTTCCCTTTTTTTTCACTGGAATGTCTTATGCTGGCTTTATGTTGGTCTTCGACACCTGCAGTGCTAGGAACGGTTGCACTCCCTGCTGGGGGTTGATGGCGCGTCAACCATTGTGCAACACAGAGTTCAAGTGAGGAGGGGGAGGAGCTACGGCTACCGACAGAGGCGGGAAAGTTGGAGCGCCTGATGTACAAGCACAAGAACCGGCATAGATCGGTGTTCATTCTCCAGACTATGTCAGCTGAATGTGTCGAAGAGAACATTCCGGGTCTGCATTCATCAGTCTAAGTACTTCAGCTTTTTAGTTGTGTACTGATTTTTCCATGCATGGCATACTCCCCGTTGGACAAGCTCTTCCTAGATGTCAAAAGATAGGTTGAAAGAAACTGTTTTATTATTGCAATCCACTCGGTTAATTTTCAGCTGACCATGCCAAATTTAGAAAATTCTCTTGTAGTGAGTTAATGTCTCTTAGATACATCCCTTCTCTATAAAATTAAGCTTTATTAGCACCCGTTATTTCTTGCATTCAGTTGAAACAGTAAAATTGAACCAGCTAGAAGCAACCACAGCGTTTTGGCTCTCCGAACCGTTGGATCATACCTAAGAACGGTCCAGATCGTCTCAAAATCGACCGAACCTCCGTGGAACTGGTTGCTTCGTTAGTTCGCGTTAAAGCGGCCGGCCCAACGTTAAAGGGCCGCTACTCCACAGGCCGGTCTGGACGTCCTCTCGTTAATCAGGCCTATAAAGTGTGAAATCCTTCAAACATGCCCTTAGTTAATTGGGCTGCTATTGGGTGGTAAGTGGCAGTGTCGCCCTTTTGCTGCTGCGCTCGACGCGAGGATGCTCCGCTCCTGCCCCCGCGGCCCCGCCCCTTCCAAGTCCTGACCCCCTCTCCTTCCATGATACAGGTGCGCCGCCACCGCCGCAGGATAACCCGATCCCGCTTTGTCAACCACCACACGTCCGCACAGATTTATGGACCTCGCCTGAATCCAGTCCCTGCCATCATCGCGGTTCTTTCAGACACTGGTGGTTAGGAGGAAGGCCGTGGAGGATACAAGGGTGAAAAGGAAAACATGTGAGCCCATGCAGATCCGTCCCCTCGCGTGCGTTCGCAACGCCCTCCGGCGGCGACGTCTTCGATCTTTCCGTACCCGCGTCTCTGGTCGAGCTGAGCCACATCTGGTTATGGCACGCGCATCCTCAGGTATGGAAAGAGACTCTGGTTAAGAGCTTCTTTTATTACAGGAAAAGTAAGAGAATGTTCTTCAGCTCAAAGTGGCTCCCTAGCTTCAGAATTATAAATTGGATACTTAGACACAGTTAATTTAACCTAGCTTCAACCGCAAAGCTCCGTAAATCCCAAGGGATACACTAAAAAGTCTACATGCCCAAGACCCCAAGTGATGTTGTATATATATATACCGTGGTGGCTGCCCTTGACAAAGAATTCCAGAAGTGATTATGGAGTTGTAACCTCTGGAATATTGTAAGTCGTTCAGTTCCCTGGCTCTACAATGTTGTTTATAGATTATTATAGGCGGGTGGTGCACATGTTTTTTCTGGTTACATTCTTTTCTATCAATACCCCCGGTGAAAGATTCTTATTACTTTAAATCATATCGATACTAATACAAAAATGTATTCATATACGGTTTACGCACAATGTTTCTTGCCTTAATATACTTCAATTTCCATCTTCCCTTTTTTTTATCTAACTCTTCATTTCTAGCATTTGCAGAATGCACTAATATGAAATAATCTTTACTAAGTGTGTTGTTATTTTCAAGGAAAGTGGGTACTTTGGTTCACAAAAAATGGGGCTTGCTGGCCGACTAAGATCTTTGGGCTCACATGGATGCCACCAGTGCAATGAGTGGGTGTGTGACATATTTGACATTTCCTGCAACCGATCATCATGTAGATGTATTCTATAGTCTGGCCTTTGAAGCATCGCAATGTCCAGCTCCTGAAAACAAGCCCTTTGCCAACTACTTGTGATGCAATTGCTTAAGTGGATGCAGCCGCTCAGATATAACCAGGTGCTTTCCTATTTTTACCATTATATTATTACAATTAATATGTATATAAATGTTATGCTTTCAGAAAAAAGACAAGTCTTATATGTGGCACATTTGGAGTGCGTTTTGATAGATGTAAGAAAGAAACAACCACTAACTGTTTTGGCACATTTTATATTGGTTAATACCTTGCTGATCAAATATTTTTCTTTCTCTTCGGATTGCATTATCGGCAACTAATTTGTTACCATTTAGTTCCAGTGCGTAGTTGCACACTTATCTTTTTACCGAGAGGATGCTAAAAAAGGAAGCAAAATACGGTCGCCAAATTTTATTTACTTTGTGGATGATATATGACCTTTTTGTTAGGATTGTGATATCAACAATTAATATGTTACCATTCAGTTGCAGTTCGCGGCTGCATGATTAGTTTTGTACCGAGAGGATTCTAAACAAGGAAACAATATATAGTCACCAAATATTATTTACTTTGTCGAACGCATAGAAAAACATCCTCAGATCCTCTATTTGTATTGCACTGAACTTTTGATTAGCATTAGTGATCATGCTCTAGGATCAATATTATGCATACACATACATTTCTATGATCTTATTAGATGACTGTAGTATTACCCCTCCAAGTTTTATCATATCAAAAATTTCATGTATCAAGAGAGTCTGATACGAGGCATGCCGTAATTGATTTTAGTACAATATCTTTTTCTATGTATTGCACTATGTGTTGACATTTTTCCTATGTTCTATTCTTATTTAAAGGTAGGCCGAATTAATATTTTTTTACTCCTTTGCAGGTGTTAGTTGATTTTGCATTTTCTTGACATACCTTTGAGGTATATCAAGTGATATTACTAATAAAATTCAGGATGGAGTCTTAGTTGTTTTTGTTGTACCTAAGAAATCTTCTTAGGGTCCGTAGTCTAATTTGTGAATATTAGTTCAATATCTCATTTGTTATTGTACGAGTACATTCATATGTAGTTCTGTAGATTACAGAGATGCACACTAATAGTCCTAATTTTCTTGACCACCCTTCGTAATTTGGATATAGGATATAATTTTTATGTAAGTATTTGATAAATTATTTCTATTATTTGAGTTGTTTCACAATATAACTGATACTCTAAATTTATGTCATATAGTCTATTGCCATTTATCAAGACTAATATATTAACTTGGATTTGATGTTGCGGTGGGGGCTCCTGTAAGCTGTTGCGCTGTATCATAGTGCACCACCGTGTTCTCTGGTTTGTACAATAGCACTCTACTTTGCAAACACCAAGAAGAAATGGCACGTTGATATACCTGGACGCTTGACTGATTGTATATCAATGCTGCTAGCTGGGCATTCCCTCTAGCTTGGTGTAGAACAATAGTTTGTTTCAAGCTACTATAAAGAAAGTTTGCTTGATTCAATTAACAAGATTATAACGAAGTTACGAATGTAATAGGTTGTCGTGCCTGTTGATATTTATCATAAAATTAAAGGTATTGATCCAATAGTACTAGACCCAACAGAAAAGACAACATTAATGTAATTTGCATTGAGCCCGAATAGATTAAATTCCCCTATTTAACAGTTGATCAATACCACAATCCTTAGCGGCCGAACTATTAGAGTTTTTTTGTATATGATTGCTGACCAATGTTGTATCATCTTTGCAAATTTAAACTCCAAAGTTCACATTTATTTATTGGATATCCAACATTCTATTATAAAAATAGACGGGCGCAGCAACGCGCGCTATCATGGTCTAGTTATTGTCTATAACTCGTCTTGGTCAGAACATCTAAACCATCCACGTCAGGTCCTAGACAAGCTACGTGATTTTGGTCAACTTGTCTAAATGTGATTTTGGTCAAAGACAGATTCATTACTTATCCGCGTTAGGTCCTGGACAAGCTATGCGAAGCTCATTTTTTTGTCAAGTTGTCTAAATGTGATTTTGGTCAAACACAAATTCATTACTTGGGACATATAATTTATGATGACGGTGTGGCTACATATCCTAACAAAACTGAAGTGGTGTGACACTGGTCAGTCCTGTAAATGCTACTGAACTCTGGGGTTTGTTAGGCCTAACGGGTAGTACCGAAAGTTTGTGCTCAGTTATGGGATCACTTTCATACCGCTGACGAAGTTACTCACGAAGAAGGGCTTCACTTGGTCTGCCGAGGCACAAACAACTTTTGAAGCACTTAAAGCAGGCATGGTTAGCACCCCGGTATTAGCACTGCCTGATTTTAATTTGCCATTTTTGATAGAGATAGACGCTTGTGATACTGGTGTGGGAGCCGTCTTGATGCAAGCATGCCGTCCTATAGATTATATGAGCAAGAAATTAGGGGTGATGAATCATAAGTTATCAATATATGAAAAGGAGTTTATGACAGTGGAGAAATGGAGACAATACTTGCAAAGAGGGCCTTCGCTTTTCTCATCCTAATAGATCACACAAGAGTCTTTGCACCTTGAGTGATCAACAACTTACCACCGACCTGCAACGCAAAGCTATGGCCAAACTGGTGGGCCTACCCTGCAGCCGATTCACTATCCAGAGTGGGTTACCTTCTGAAAATGTCTCTTTGTCATCCTATCTGGTTGCAAGAAGTGATAAATACCTACACTACAAATCTTGATCTTACACCACTACTTCAACAATTGGCCGTCCACTCTGACGCCAAAGGTTATTCTCGGAGCAGGGTATCAGCATGTACAAAGGAATAATGGTAATTGGGAATAATTTGGCCCTACAAACTAAGTTAATTGCCCAGTTGCATGACACATCAGTGGAAGGACACTCATGTATTCAAGGAACTTATCAAAGAGTGAAGAAACATTTTTATTGACCTAGGATGAAACTTGCTGTTGACCTATTTGTGAGACAGTGTCAAGTATGTTTGCAAGCAAAACATACAAATACAAAACCAGCTGGTTTGGTCTGCTACAACCTCTTCCTCCACCTAAAAGGCCATGACAGGATGTCACAATGGACTTTATAGAAGGGTTACCATTATCCGACCATGCTGATGTCATTCTAATGATTGTGGACCGTCTTACCAAATATGCACATTTCCTGCCATTAAAGCATCCTTACTCAGCACAGTCTGTAGCAAAAGCCTACATGGATAATATTGTCAAACTCCATAGTGTGCCCTTGTCTATCACATCTGACCGTGACAAGGTTTTCACCGGTATTTTTTGGAGGGAGCTCATGAAAGCAATGGGGACCAAGCTCAATTATAGCACAACTTATCATCTTGAAATAGAGGGTCAGAGTGAAAGAGTTAATCAGTGCCTCGAACAATACCTCAGATACGTTGTGCAGGATAATCCTAAGCAGTGGCAAAAATCTCTGGCTATGGCGGAGTTTTGGTATAACACAAGTAATCACACAACTATTAACACCTCACCATTTCAAGCTTTGTACAATACTGAACCAAAATTTGGTGCTTTTCCAAACGTTCACAGGTGGCTGAAACTCTAGAGCAGCCACAGTAATTGAGGATTATCAAATACATACTGATATGCTGCGAGAGAAGCTACTGCAAGATCAGCGCCGAATGAAAGCACACGCTGAGAAGAACCGCACTGAACGACAGTTCGCTGTTGGCAATCAGGTCTTCTCAAACTTCAACCTTACGCACAACACTCTGTTGACAATCGTCCGTATCCAAACTTATCATACAAATACTTTGGCCCCCATACCGTGGTCAAGAAGATGCGTACAAGTTGGATACTGCCCAGGTGCACCCTGTCTTTAATGCTTCACATTTGAAACCATTTACTCCCTAGTTATGCTCCTTGGTACAACGAGATTTCCACAGTTCCGGATCTGGCAACATCCACCATTCATCAGGAGAGCATTCTTGATCGACAAATGGTACGTGCCGACAATTGATTAAGTGGCAGGGTTTGGACGAGGAGCACGCTACATGGGAATATTATTACAAATGAACGCCAGGTTTTTTGACGCTGCAATTTGGAAGGCCAATCAAACTCAAGACGGGGACAGAGTCACACCTTCAAGTCTGTCAGTGGATAACGAGTTGCCTGACTATGTTGATCATGTCCAGGTGAGCGCGAGTGGGGCCTAGATGTCGGTGGAAGAAACAAGTTGCTAAGTGCTAGTTGTAATCGTTGTGTGAGCCGGGTGTTGTGGACCAAGGGCTCAGCTGTAAGCGTGTGTGTGAGGGGTGGAGTAGAGGAGTCGTTCCTTCCAGATAGGTATGCTGTAACAGAATTCTGAATTGAACTCTCATCCCAGTTCGTCTGCTCCTCATCCTAGATTCGTCCTCTCACCTATTCTCTGATTTCTCACCTCCCCTTCTTGTTGTTTGTTGTGTGTGATCGATCATCTCCAGGTTGGGACACCACAAGGTGGCAACCGGAGATGGAGCCATGGCGGTGAGCGCTAGCGGCCGAAGATTCAGAATTCCTATATATTTCAGAGCACTAATTATAAGCCCCGATTTGCACCTCCCGCCCGCCCCCGTCGACTTGATTCTCTTCTCCGCTGGAGCGCTGCGACTGCTCGAAGGACATTGGGTTGATGGGTGGGTTGGGGAGGGAGGGCGTCGGAGTTGCCATTTGACGGAAAGGATAATGTGTGCTTGTCGGGCGGCAGAGCGGCGGAGGCCAGACTGGACCTGGAGACGACGGACCGACGGATTGGCAGCGAGTAGTTTCGGAACTGGAGGGCGAAGCCGCGCCGCGAACCCGGATGCTTCCTCGCTGCAGCGGCATCGGCTGGTACTGGGGATGCATATGCCTCGTGAGATGGAGCTAGTGGTAGCTCGCCGCTGCCCGCTGGCCGAGCATAGCGCGTCCGGGGGAAAGCTTTTGCAGGATGGCCAGAGTTGAGTAAACTGAGGCGGAGTTTGCGAGACGAGGATCTCCAACATCAGGCAGATGTGTTGGATTTGACCAGCCGCGGCCATTGATCCATCGTTGCGGTCGTGGCCACCGATTCCATGACCTTGCTGCCATCCACGGTCACGTCCGCAGCCGTACGTGGCAACTTCACCATCGAGTTCGTGCTGCCTTTCGCCATCGATCTAGATTTTGTACGACGCCGACCTGGTACTTGCGGTCTCGGGGTTGCAGACCTATGCCGTGGCCCTGCCTTCGTTTTTCCCCTGGACTGGGAGAGAATTTGCGATGCAAGATGGGCAGGGAGGATACAGAGACATGGGTACGGTATATTGTTGTATTCTTATTTTTCTTTTCACGAGAAAACGAGCGAAGCGGGGCCGCAGCACGGATAACCGTGTGATGCTTGAAGAGGGGCTCGGTCGCATGGATGGGCGCATAGCAATGCCGCAGGCAAGCCGCGTCCAACTCTTATATCCAAAATAAGAGAAAACATGGGAACTTACCGCATATACGAAATTCATAGCATATGAGTGCAGCAGTAGATACGTCGACGCCACAGAGGTTATCTGAACAGGCGGACGCAGCTGAACCATTGGCGGCGCCAGGGGTATGGCCCTGTATTCCGGCAAACCCTATTCTCCGCCTATTGCGGGCTATGTCTGGCTCGCCGCACAGGGGCGTTCCTATTCCGGGCCGGCCCATTATCAGCAACAATGCTTTGTTTTCTGGTTTTTCACGTTTCTGGGTCAAGTCGAGCGCTGTGTTACCGGGTACGGCCGTACGGGTAGGTTCTTCATTTTTCTCCCTGGTTTTTCTTCAGGTTTTCGTGATTCTTCTCTGGTTTTATTTTTTTCAGTTTGTTCCTTTTATTTTTTTATTTGCTTTCTTTCTTCTAAAAAGATAAATTTGAAAATCTGAAAAAATCAAATCTAAACAATTCCAAATTTGAATTTTTTTTTCAGATTTGATTAATTTTTAAATTTAAACCTTTTCACATGTGAACATTTTTAAATATCTTTTCAGGTTTTTTACAAATCTGAATAATTTTCATGTTTGAACAATTTTACAATTTGAAAATTTCAAAAATTTGAATATTGGAGCAAAACCAATACGAGTTATTCCAGCCAATATATGTTCACGTACTGGAAAATTCCCATAAATAAAAATATATGTTCACGTAAAAATGCCCATGAAAAAAATTGTTTTACGTTCTTCTTTGATTTTTTATGTGTTTAAATAAATAATTTAATTTGAAAATTATTCAAATTAAAAAATCGTTCAAATAACAAAAATATTCATATTGAAAAATTGTTCAAATAACATAAATGTTCATATTGAAAAAATGTTCAAGTAACGTAAATGTTCATACTAGGAAATCGTTCAAATAACAAAGTATGTTCACGGACTTAAAAAAAATTTGCGGTTCGAAAAATGTCCGCATGTGCAAAAAAATATTCGCGGGTTAAAAAAATGTTCACGGGTGGGAAAAAGTATGATGACAAATTTAAAAAAAATCTTTGGTTTCAAAATAATATTCACAGGGTTGAGAAAAGTAAGATAAAAAAAATCGCTAAGTTTGCAAAAATGTTCACTTGATCGAAAAAATGGTTCTAAAATATGTTCACTATGGTTAAAAAGGATTAAAAAAAATGTTCCCAGGTTTCTTTTAACGTAAAAATGTTCGTGTCATTTGAAAAAAAAATCACAGTTAAAAACTCAAGGTAAGTTTACCATTTAAAAGAAACCTGAGAAAAATTACTGTAGTGTCGCACCCTTGTCAGTTATAGTGTCGCTCCAGTAAAAAAAAAAGTTATAGTGTCGCTCACGTGAAATCCATGCAAGCAGAAGGAAAGAGAAGAAACAACAGTTCCGAATATGGGCCGAGCCCATTAGCCAAGAGCCCTACGCGGTAACTCCCAGACTCGCCGCTTAAAGCGGGGAATAGGAGCACCCCTGTATTCCCGTGAATACCAATAGAAATCGGACAAATTTTTTTTTGTATTAGTTTGGCCCATAGCCCAACACAGGTCAGCCCATCAGGCAACACAAGTCGCTCGCTCCGGCTCCTCTCGCTCGCTCCGTCGCTCGTATCGAGCGAGTCGAACAGAGGCGACCGACCGCGACCGAGCAGGCCAACCCTAGGCGGCGGGCGGAGGCGGCTCTGCTGGGCAGAGGCAGCGGGCCACCGGCCGGCGTCCGGCGATTCACCGGCGAAGGCAAGGGCGAGCGGGCGGGCGGACCGGCTCCACCGCTCCAGCCTCCAGGACTCCAACTCGCCCACGCCCAGCCCAGGTACATCTCCGCAAGCGCACGGATCACCTTTGCCCTCTTTCCATTTCATTTTAGTTGATTTGCTGAACTGACAACAAGCGATGCCAGATTGTTCTTGAACGTAGGTGGGCAGTGGAGCCATGATGAACCATATCAATGGTAGCACCACTTAGTTGATGCAAACGATTTCAGTTGCTCGCTCTGAACATGTTTTCTCCAGATGACATTATTTGGAAGAAACGAACACAGAGCTAGCTGATCATGTTGGAAACGTTGGCTCTTGGCCTGGTCGGTTGAACGGGAATTTTGATTTTCACAGGTACAACGACCAACCAACTCACCGCTCTCTCCAAAAACGTGGCGGCGGAGGAAACAAAGAAGAGGCTCCACAGTTGACATGCCGTTCCCCTCCCGCCTCCCGCCACCGGCCGCCGCCGCCGCCGCTACTGCCGCGGCCGTGCTCGCCGCCGTCGCCCTGCGCCGCTACCTCTCCTCCCGTCCCCGCTCGGCCACGTCCGCGCACATGAGCAGCGCTGCCCCAGCCGCCGGCGCAACCACCCGCCTCCTGCTCTCCGGCAAGTCCCCCCAGGACCAGCAGCTCCTCGCCTCCGCCGCCAGCGAACTCTCTCTAGAGGATTTGGGCGGGGGCGAGCTCGCCGTCTCCCTCGCGCCCGACGGCGGCGGGGGCGAGGGCTTCGACGCGGGCGCCTACATGGACGCGCTCCAGGCGCGGCGCTTCGGGAGGTGGATGCTCTGGTCGCCGCGGATGGCCTCCACGCACGACCTCGTGACGCAGTGAGTGCAAGATTTGTTCTTGAATCCCTTTTGAGAAAAATGAGCGATGGAGAATTTTGTGCTTGAACCGCTCTAATTGGGATTTTTGTGCCTCCGCGTTCTGCTTGCAGGAACTTCGCCAAGCTTCCGGTGGGCGTCGTGTGCGTCACAGACGTGCAGTTCAAAGGCAGAGGTGGGTCAAATATATAGGCCGATTACTGCTTGCCTTTGTCGCTGTTACTGTGGTCAGTTCTGATGAGTTTTTCTATTTCAGCGTTGTCAATCAATGTCTGATGACACCTTGAGTGGATTAGTTATGCTGTTTTCTTATTAGTATGCTTGATTCAAGTTTCTTTGTGAAAACTGTGCAAAGTGGCTCCTGAACTAGAAACCTTGTTGAGTTAATTTGGATATATAAAGCCCAGCAGTTTGTAATCGAATTATTAAACCGTATGACTTTATTAATTTAAAGTGGGGCAATGTCTTGCCTGTTATCTTTTTTTTTTTGGATATATAAATGGTCTATCTGATGTATCTGATAAACAGCTGTTAAAAAATAGCTTGGAGCTTTGGGTAGATTAGTTATGCTCTCTTGTTATTGCTGTGGTTGAGTGAATCTTCTCCATGCTAAATAGATCAAGAAATAGAAATTTTGTTGAGTTACATGTAAATGGTCTATCTGATGTATCTGATAAACTTCAGTTGAAAATCTAACTCCCAGGAATAGAACTAACTTGTTTTGGAGGTAAATTTTGCTATTTGTAATTTTGTGATTTTGCGTGGGCTTTTATCATTGTTGCTCGTTTGTTTTTTGTCAAGGAAGTGTTGTTTCCTGTTGTGATCCATGGGATAGAATGGCTTGAAAATTTGCGGTTGAATGTGCAGATATTAATGCATACCATGTATGCAATGTAGAAGTTAATCTTGGTGAAAAGGCGTGTTCCATAAATAGATGCATTCCACCATTTGATTTTTTTTCTTAGTTGATACCACGCTCTATGGTTGTGGAAATTCATTTGTTTTTGAAAGCTTAACTGCAAGCTGAGCCACTTAATCATTCAGGTGTTTACTGCCTGCGTAATCATTGCCACTCTTTAATCTAGGTTAAAATTTGATGTTTTACCAACTACTTATGCAGGACGATCCAAGAACGTGTGGGAATCACCTCCAGGCTGTCTCATGTTCTCTTTTACATCACAGATGAATGATGTACGCAAGCTGCCCCTCGTGCAATATGTCGTTTGCCTCGCCATGACAGAAGCAATCAAAGATTTGTTCTGTGCTAAGGTGAGGGCTTAATGCAACACGATTACACTTGATGTTTGTTATGTATGTGATCATAATTTATTGCACAGTAAATATTTTCATAAGGCCATTTCTTGGTTATGATATCATGTACTATCTATGTGATAAAACTCAGGGACTTCCAGAGCTAGATGTAAGGATTAAGTGGCCTAATGATCTATATCTGAAGGGGTTAAAAGTTGGTGGCATTCTTTGTACCTCGTCCTATGAGCCGAAAGTCTACAACATTTGCACTGGTAAGGATGTTTCCACTGCTGTTGATTCTACACATTGTGGGAGTCCCTCCTGCATGGAGAGGATTCTTGATCAGCGGCCTGTATCTGTCAGCATGCTGTGTTTTTCTGAAGAGAGAATAGCCACAATACCACTAGTGAAAACCAAGAGTTCCAAAATACCACTAAGAAAACCAAAGTTGCCAAAATACCATTACAATGTAACTTGACACATGGCGCGGGCTCATTGCTTTTGATCTCAATGGTCACAGTGCAAACATAGGATACTGATAGCATACCATTTGGCAAGGTCGAAGTCAGCGTGGCACCAGATCCAGGGGAGTGGCAGCAGGTGCGCGCCGTACGAGTTGGTCTAGCACACGACGGGTCCTATTTTTCCTCCACGTCGATAAGGAGCTAAAAGATCGACGACCTTAATACCTGTTTCAAAGATGGATAATTTCGTATCTAACTCGATAAAGGCGGGTGCAGATCTATGAATAGGGAACGTCGCACTACTATCTACAGGACCCAAATTGTCAACAGGCTCCCCAAGAACGTTGAAAATTCGTCCGAGAGTAGCTCCGCCGACCGGAACACTGAGAGGAGCTCCCGTGTCAATCACTTCCATTCCTCTCATCAACCCGTCTGTAGCACTCATAGCTACAGCTCTAACTCGATTATTTCCTAATAATTGTTGTACCTCACAAGTCACATTAATTTGCTTATTGGCAGTGTCTATTTAGATTAGTTAATCTTTTTTGAAAAGTAAAAAGGGGTGGAGTAAACCTATTTTTATTTTCTTCGAAACTAGTGCCCTCTTCTTCCGCGTGTAGAAAAGGAAGAAATAAATCAATCAAATTACGAGAGGCCTCATAAAGCGCTTCCTTAGGGGTTAAACTTCCAAAGCTGCAAGCTCGACAGGCATGGCGGGGCGCGGAGCTGGGCAGGCGCGCTGGTCTGTCGATTCTTGGGCGTGCATGGACGGCAACCGAGCAGGACAGGTCGCATAGGCGACGAGCAGGGCGGGTTGCTGGTGGTGTGCATGGATGGCAGACGGTACGCGGCGGCGGAGCGAGCTGGGACATGGCGGAGAGAGCTGGTGTGAGCGTTCGAGGCAATAGGCAAGGGAAGCAGCTGTCCGGGAGTAGGCACCGGCGGTGGCTATGCAGCGGTCGGGCGGAGAGACAGAACATGCTGGGTCGCTGGGAGATGTCTATTGTTGATTTGTTTCTACTGTTTTGGTACGGTCTACACGAGGGTATTTTTGCCATTCTTAAAAAACTGACAAGAATTCCCCAGCTTGACTAACTTACATCCCTTGAGACCTGCCGGGAATGGTATTTTGGCACGAAATGGCAGTGCTATTTTGGCAACTTTGGTTTTTCTTAGTGGTATTTTGGAACTCTCGGTTTTTAGAAGTGAGCCATGTTCGTTAGTAGGGCTTGCAGTCGTGCAGCCTTCCAACCAGGGTTCAACCCTTGGATTTTGAGCACCTGCATATATGCATTGGTGTGGAGGTGTGAGTATGGTATCTGTGAGTGTGCGTCCTTGTAATTTAAGAAAGGCAGTTTTCATGTCATCTGTTATGAAAACTTGGTTCCTTTATCCTTTTCAGGTATTGGTTTAAATGTCGATAATGAGAAGCCGACAACATGTTTGAATGCTGCACTTCAAGAACTTGAGGCAAATGCATCCAGACTGAAGCGAGAAGACATACTAGCATCGTTCTTCAACAAATTTGAAGTTCTTTTTGAGATCTTCGCAAATCAAGGTATTCTTGTGTCATTATATCCTCTTTTTCTCCTAGCAATATGGCCATATGCTCATGTTGATGTGCACAGTGATTTTTATTATTGCTCATAGTGTTACTTTGTGATAAATTTCCTTTGTCTTAATGAGTGATGTTTGCAATTTAATATAATTTTTATAACATTTTGTGATAAAATTGGGTACTATAACATTCTCAAATTTTCTGCAGGATTTCGGGCTCTCGAGGAGCGATACTACAATGCATGGCTTCACAGGTTGGGAATGCTTTCTCAATATTGATTTCTTGGACCGCCAACACCAGTTTTCTTACTGAAGTGTAGTCTGTATCTGGTAGGAGCTCGGGTCCTGCCGTGTCTAGGGCGTAGATTGTAGGGGAAGGAGGAAGGCTGTCGCGGCCGGGGAAGAAGACGGCGGCGGCAGGGAGCCGTGGCGGCGGCCAAGGGCGGCGGCTAGGGTTTGGAGAGACCGACTCCTTTGGGAGTCGGCAATAATATTCTGATTATTGCTTGATCCTTCACGTACGATTACAACTAGTATTTATGAGCTGAAAAATAGATAAACTAAATGGGCTAAGCCCCTAATTGGGCCCGGTGGTTGGGCCCCTCCCTGGAATATGTCGGAGCCGGTCATAACATCTCTCCCCGCCGCGCAAACAGCTCGTCCTCGAGCTGGTAGTCTGGATAGTGGAGGGAGAAGTCATCGCGCTGCTCCCACGTGGCCTCCTCCACGCGGCAGCCCCTCCCACCGAACCGCAGAGTACCTCGGACACCTCGACGTAACCGAGCCCGCAACACCTTTGCGGAGACTCGGAAGAAGCCGGCCATCCGCAATAGGAGGGAGTGCTGGTGTCGCCGCAGGAGGATCACCGCGGTAAGGCTTCAACAGCCCCACATGAAAGACGTCGTGGATGCGAGACTCGGCCGGAAGCTGAAGACGATACGCGAGCGTCCCCACGCGCTCCAAGACGACGAAGGGTCCAGCGTAGCGGGGACCCAGCTTGCGCTTCGCACGCGGGTCCAAGGACTAAGTGGAGCGATGCAGGCGCGCACGCGGGTCCAAGGACTAAGTGGAGCGATGCAGGAGGCGCAGCCACACCCAATCACCGACCGCATAGTCCACCTCGCGATGATGTCCATCGTAGTATTGCTTGGCCAACTGCTGGGCCTGCACGAGGCGTTGCCGCACCTCGGCCAAAACCTCGTCGCGGTTGCGAATGAGCTCACCCGCTATCTCCGTCCGGGCTGTTGCCGAATCCACCGGTATAATGGGTGGCGCTGGGCGGCCGTAGACCACCTCGAATGGCGTGGCGCGCAGGGCTGAGTGAAAAGAGGTGTTGTAGCGATACTACGCCCGAGGACAGCCGATCCACCCATGCGCGCGGACGGTCCCCGCGTGACACGGCGAAGGTACATGGCGATGACCTTGTTGACCACCTCCGGCCGGCCGTCCGTCTGAGGGTGGAAGGCGGTGCTAAACCGAAGTTTCACCCCCGCCATCCGAAAGAGGTCGTGCCACACATGCCCTGTGAATGCCGGGTCGCGATCACTGACAATCGACGCTGGAAATCCGTGGAGGCGGACGATGCCGTCGAAGAAGGCACGAGCCACGGACGCCGCCGTGTATGGGTGCCCAAGCGCGATAAAGTGGGCATACTTGGAGAAGCGGTCAACCACCGTGAGAATCACCGACTTGCCGCCCACCTTGGGGAGGCCCTCAATGAAGTCCATGGAGATATCGGACCACACACCGTGAAGGCACCTCCGGCGGCTGCAACATCCCGGCCCGGCCGCAGGGTCTCGGTCTTGTTGCGACGACACGTCACACAAGAACGCACCCAATCCGGACCAAGGTACGATCACCGGGGATATAGAAGTCGGCGCGGAGACAATGGAGGGTCTTCGAATGCCCTCGTGGCTACGGGAATGGGCCATCGACGGTACCGATGGCGGAGGTCATCGTGGTCGGGCACGAATATGCGGTGCCCATGCACAAGCGAGCCGTCGGCCACGCGCCATGGTGCGGCCAACTCGCCGTCTCCAAGCCGCCGTCGCGAGGAGCCGGGCGTCGGCCGCCGCACCTCGATTGCCCGACGAATGGCGTCGAAGAGGCCGGAAGGAAGGTCCCGAACGGAGGCACATCACCGCCCTCGGAGGCGCCGTCCGCCTCGTCTCGGGTCCGTGTCGCGCCGGGACGAGGCATCCGCCACCGTATTGAGGCGGCCGGGCCGGTACTCGACGGTGAAGTCGAAACCGAAGAGCTTGCCGATCCAGCGATGTTGCGGCACCGTCGAGAGTCGCCGGTCCAATAGAAACTTGAGGGCTGTAGTGATCCGTGCGAATCCGGAACGACCGCCCCCAAAGATATGGACGCCAGTGGCGCACAGCCTGCACCAACCCGATGAGCTCCTGCTCGTAAGCGGCGAGCTTGAGATGGCGCGCGGCGAAGGGACGGCTGAAGTAGGCGAGAGGCCCCTCGCCCTGGTGTAGCACAGCGTCGAACCCCACCCCGGAGGCGTCGCAGTCCAGGATGAAGGGGCGGGCGAAGTCCGGCATCTGCAGAACGGGGCCCGTCGTGAGGGCCCCCTTCAGGGCCTCGAACGCCGCAGTAGCCTCGTCGTCCCACGCGAAACCGTCGCGACGCAGCAGCGCGTGAGCGGTGCCGCGATGAGGCCGTAGTCCCGGATAAACTTCCGGTAGTAGGCCGGCGAGGCCTGCGAGCCGCGCAAGGCGCGTGGCGAGTGCGGTACCGGCCAGGCCGCGACGGCGGCCACCTTGTCCGCATCCATGGCCACCCCCTCGGCGGAGATGACGTGGCCGAGGTAGGCGACCGATGACGTCCCGAACGAGCACTTCGAGCGCTTAAGGTGAAGACGGTGCGCTCGAAGCTCGTTGAAGACGATGGCGATGTGCTGTAGGTGCTCCGCCCAAGAGGTGTTGTAGATGAGGATGTCATAAAAAAAACAAGCACAAACCGGCGTAAGTAGGGGCGAAGGACATCATTCATGAGAGCCTGGAATGTCGCGGGGGAATTGGTGAGGCCGAAAGGCATCACCAAGAACTCGAAGTGGCCGTGGTGAGTTCGGAACGCCGTCTTGGCGATATCCTCCGGGTGCATGCGCACCTGATGGTAGCCCGACCGCAAGTCGAGCTTGGTGAAGAAGCGCGCCCCGTGGAGCTCGTCGAAGAGCTTGTCCACCACCGGAATTGGGAACTTATCCTTCAGCGTCAGCGCGTTGAGGGCGCGGTAGTCGATGCAGAAGCGCCACGTACCATCCGACTTGCGGACGAGAAGGACCCGCGCCGAAAATGGCGATGTGGAGATCTGAATGATACCGGCGGCTAGCATGAGTGCGCACTGCCGTTCCAACTCGTCCTTCTGCAGCTGGGGATAGCGGTAGGGCCGCACCGCGACTGGCGCCGTGTCCGGGACGAGGTGGATACGATGATCGTACACCCGAACCGGCGGTAGCCCCTGCGGCTCGTCGAAGAGGGCGCCATGCTGCTGCAGGAGGTGTGTCAGGAGGGGGTGCTCGGCCTCGGCGTCGGTCGTGGCGAGCTGAAGCTGTGGGGCCGGAGCGTTGCCCCCAATACCCTCCCACTGGACGCGGTGGCCCTGGCGCCAGAAGGTCATCGTGAGGGTGTCGAAGTCCCATAGGATGGGGCCGAGGGTCTGGAGGAAGTCGACGCCGAGGATGAAGTCGAAGCAGCCCAAGTCGATGCCGGCGCATGTGATGGTGAAGTGCTCGTCGCCGATGGTGAGAGGCACGTCTTTGCGCCGAGCCATGTCACCGCAGGGCGGTCACCGTTAGCCACGCGTGACGCGGAGGTGAGCACCGCCCGATGGCTGGAGGGCTAAGCGGCGCATGGTAGTCGCCGGCAGGAAGTTATGCGTGGAGCCCGTGTCCAAGAGAGCCACCAGGGTCTCGCCGCGGATCGTCATCGGCAGGAGCATAGTGCGCTCGTGGCGGATACCCGCCAGGGCGTGGAGAGAGACCACGAAGGCTGCGGCCGGTGCGGTCGTGGTGGCGGGCTCGGGCGGCGCCGATGGCTTGGCGAGCGTGTCTGCCTCGAAGTCATCGACCGTCTCCAAATAGAAGAGGCGGGGGCAGATGTGGCCGGGTGCATAGGGCTCGTCGCAGTTGAAGCACAGGCCGAGGCGGCGGCGCTCGAGCCGCTCGGCCGGGGTGAGCCGCCTGAACGTCCGTGTCGCGGCCGGGGCAGGGGTCGGTGGCGCGGTCGGGTTCGGCCGGCCTGGCCGGGCGGCCGGCGGCGGTGGTCGAGCGGCCAGGCGGCCTCCGCGGCTCGGTGGTCCGAGCGGCATTGCCAGGGCGCGGCGCTCGTAGGCGCGGGCGTAATGCATCAGCATGCCGGAGGTCTCGGGGGCACGAAGCTCCACGTCCACCCGAATATGGTCCGGCAGTCCACCGATGAAGAGCTCCGCGTGTTGCTGGCCCGTCACGCCCGGGGCGTGGCAAGCAAGAGCCTGGAAGTGCTCCGCGAAGTCCTGGACCGTGGTCGTGAAGGGCAGTCGCCCAAGCTCCGCCAATCGGCTCCCGCGAATTGGCGGCCCAAAGCGGAGGAGACAGAGCTCCCGGAAGCGGTCCCATGGAGGCATGCCGCCCTCGTCCTGCTCGAGGGAATAGTACCATGTCTGTGCGGCGCCCCGGAGGTGGTAAGAGGCCAGCCAAGTGCGGTCGGACGCGAGGGTGCGCTGTCCCCGGAAAAACTGCTCGCACTGGTTGAGCCAGTTGAGGGGGTCCTCCGAGCCGTCGAAGGTGGCGAAGTCGAGCTTGGCGAAGCGGGGCGGTGTTGGTGCAGCGACGCCTTGGACGTAAGGCGTGACGCGGCCGGCGGAGGGTTCCGCGTACCCTGCGGCTGCGGCGTCCGGGAGTGTGGGCATCGGCGGGTCCCCGGCCACGGAATAGACCGGCGAGGGCGACGACGACGCGGTGATCAACGCCGGCAGCGGTGATGGCGACGGGGGAAAGCGAACCTGCTGGATAGGGACGCCGCTCGTAGAGGTGGGTGCCGGCCCGGTGGGTAGGGGCTGCGGCCACGCCGGCCAGGGCAGGGCCGGGGGTGGGGCCAGCAGCATCGTCATGCTGGGGAGCGCAGGTAGCCAGGGTGCGGGCGCCGCGGTGGTGGCGGCGGGCGGCTGCATCGGCGCTGGCGGCCCCTGGGAGCCGATCAGGTACAGCCGGATCCCCTGGACGGCGGTGACGAGGTCGTTGATGACCCCGCTCATCTGCTCGGGAGTGTAGGCGACGGGAGTCGGTGGCGGGGCGGACGGCGACGTGACGGCGGCGACGGAGGTGGTGGCGGTCATGGAAGCGGCCAGCTGGCCGGCCGGCGAAGTAGACGCGGGCGGTGGCGACGACATGATCGAACAAGAGCTATCTGATACCAAGTTGGTAGGAGCTCGGGTCCTGCCGTGTCTAGGGCGTAGATTGTAGGGGAAGGAGGAAGGCTGTCGCAGCCGGGGAAGAAGACGGCGGCGGCAGGGAGTCGTGGCGGCGGCCAAGGGCGGCGCGGCGGCCAAGGGCGGCGCGGCGGCTAGGGTTTGGAGAGACCGACTCCTTTGGGAGTCGGCAATAATATTTTGATTATTGCTTGATCCTTCACGTACGATTACAACTAGTATTTATGAGCTGAAAAATAGATAAACTAAATGGGCTAAGCCCCTAATTGGGCCCAGGGTTGGGCCCCCTCCTGGAATATGTCAGGCCGGTCATAACAGTATCTGCTATCAATTAAGTTCAAGGGCTCCTTCGATTCAAATGAATTCCTGTAGTTTACTTATCCTACAGAATTAAAAAGGACATGACACTCCAATCCTGCGTTTTTCTATTCCTATACTCTACTTTGTTTTGAGAATACTTCGAATCAAACAAACCCTAATTGTTTGTTTGTCATACAGTTTTCATGTATTTTTTTTACATTTCATATTAAAGAGTCTGTTACCTTCACTGTTATGTAGTGGTCAAAGAGTCGTTGTACAGGATGCACATGAGGACCAGTCTGTAAACAGTGTGGTCACCATTCAGGTAAAGACATGACTTAAGTACAATAATTATGTAGATATTTCCTTTCCTATAACCGTATTAAATCTTTTCAGGGGCTAACACCAAGTGGTTATTTATATGCTATTGGCGAGGATGGCAAGAGCTATGAGCTGCACCCAGATGGTAACAGGTAATTCCATGTGCTATCCATCATTAACATTTTTCTCATTGCACTACTTTATATTCGGACTGTATATTTCTACATGCTTTTCTTCCAAGATCCCTCTGTCAACAATGTAATGGTCTATCAATCCTGTATTGTTCAAGGAAATGTGACACAATTTCCTGCATTGCAGCTTTGATTTCTTCACGGGATTGGTGAGGAGGAAGATGGAAGTCTAGTACTCCCTCTGGTTCATATTAATTGACTCTAATATGGATGTATCTAGACACATTTTAGTTCTAGATACATCCATATTGAAGTCAATTAATATGGATCGGAGGGAGTATTATGTTGTCATTACAAAGATAGTTAGTGAAGTAGTAGAGCACATTGTACACGGGGCTGGAAGGTAGGAACGATCCCAGAATAGATCAATGGCATGGAAGGATGGTTCAAACATCAGCACCATCACCATTATGTGCACTGCGTGCTTGGAAACATGGGTGCTGTTCTCCAGAAAAATCGAAGTTGCCTTCTCGTGGCAGGTTACTACTTATGGGGAAGCTCATTAAATGCCAAAACTGCTAACAGAGTGTCCTGCTGTAGACTGTTCATTCGAAAAGCAAGCCTGTTCAAACAAGTTCTTAGCGGGACCCTGTAGAGCATGAAACGTGAGCTCAGGCCTCGAGGCTGAGACATAGGATTAAACTGAATCTGAATTCACATGGACCAATCAGTCAGGAGCTACTGGAGTCAATGAATAGCAGGATCTGTGAAGAGCTGTGTGGACAATTCTACGGCTGTTTTTTGTAACAACTTCGAAAACGGTGTGGTCTGTATGCTTGTGATTGCAACAAGTGGGCTCTTTTGAAGATTTGTATGGGAATTATGTAAGATTTGGATCCTATATTTTGACTCATAGAAACATACCATATAGGAAGTTAGGAACTAATCCTATAAGAGTATTAGTGTAAATTTTATAGGAAAAAACATTAGATCATACCTCATGAAAATTTCTTTGGTACAATCAAACACAGTTTATCTTTCCATAAGATTTAAATAGGTATGACATCCAATCCTATGTTTCTATTTATATGTTTTTCCTATCCTATGAATCAAAAGTGGCCAAGTTTGTAAAGTTAGTGAAAGCTAACATTCAGCACAATTTCCGTGTTGGTTGGAATGAGAGCCAACCTTCCTGCTTCCTCTGTTCCGCACCTAGCTTCAGGATGAAAAAGCAAGACTCGAATGTTAGCTGTTGTTTGTTGTCATGACCAGGTCTTCCCGGACGCGCTGGAAAACATCTGCGATGACAGGTATTGACCAATCACCTCGGTTGCAATAAGATCTGAGGAATTTGATCCATGGAAGTGCAAGATCTTGCGAGCTGTCGTGCTTCAGCATCCCTTATTTTTCAAGATTGCCATGTGTTATTTACAGACATTTGAGAAGAGGCAACTATATTTCACTGTCCATGCATCTAGTAGATCATAAGTCCATTTGCGAAATAAAATAAAATAAAATAGTTAAAGATGTTGCACGTGCATTCAGGCTCAGGCGGGATACCGTGCTAGTTGATTAGCACATTGATGTTTTTCAGTGGCAAGCTTTGCACTTGAGTCAATGCAGCTATATATATAGCCAATGGCTATAAGCCGACGAAGAAGAAATTCGATGCCAATTTTCTGAGACACGTTTTGGTTTAAAACTGGCATTCTAACAGGTCGGTTAGTTGGTTCCGCTATCAATATTGTCTGATACTGGGGAAGTTTAGTTTTAGTGATGTGCATGTCTCACCTTCCATGAAATAACTAGGATTGTGAAAGCAAAATGAGTACAGTAATTGACCTGCAATCACATAAATGCAAATATTCGGTATGCTCCTGCGTTAATGCCAGTACAGTATACCAGATGCTTCACGCAAGAACATTGTCATCTCGTGGGACACCTATGATTTGTGGACCATGTTTAACAAATCAACCCATGCCAGTTAAGCACAGATGAGTAATCCAAGTCACATACTCCCTCCGAGGGTAGGTTAAAAAAAGAACTCCCTCCCTACCGGTTGGTAATTGTTTCTGTTGAAGTTATGTTGAATATGTCTATAGGCTACAATTGAATTTAGACTTTGCGAGTATGTTACGTGTTGAAGTCGAGCTCTTTAATCTAGGCTTAATATGTAAAGGCGCTCAGGTAGCTAAAATAAATGAAATGCAGGTTAGGCACAAGATTAATTTCTGGGAACGGTCCGGTTCGGTGGCAGGAGTGGTGACCGGCGTGACGTTTGTAGATTTGACGTGTCTGTATACCGTGACGGGCTTTTCGTCGACGATAATATGATAGTACCTGCGGAGGTTCGCTCGTAGAGCATGTCCCGCAGATATAGACGCTTTTAGCACTGAACTGTGTTACCAAACATTGTCTCGCGTCTATTTTCTGCAATGATCAAATTATTTATTATTCTAAGAGTTTTAGAAAAATTAACCATCAATCTGATGAGTAGAATATAAATTATATATTAGAAATTTATATTATTATGATTTTTATTGTATAATTTTTATGACATATAACTCATATATTTTGTTGATCAACCTTTTTAGAAACTATATGTGAGCCTAATAAACCAATATGGAGGAAGTAATAGAATACTGACAATTAATCGTGCTGGTGGAAGACGGGCATACATCCCGCATTCAGTTGGCCACGTGGGGAAAAGGAAGATATACCTCCTTTTTTGCAACACATTCCCAAATGGCAGCGGCGCACCAGGGAAAGCTGGATATATCTTTCACCCATTTCACGTTTTTAGGAAGATATAGTTCCTCCCTTTTGCCCACATTTTAGAAGTAATAGTACGTAAGACACATGTGCTAAGTTACTGAAACAAAAATACAATGTATTATACAGTTTATGAAAGTAGGAGCCTTCAGCAGAAGGCCGTTATGCTCACAGATTTGCATGACCCACACCACTTGGACTGAAACGAGTTAGGCTGGGAAAGGAGTGAAGAAGAACACCCACCGACTCAAATATATGTGAGGACACTTCACTGGTTACCATCAGAAGCAATCCTGACTAAACTAGTATCTCCCCATTACTTCACTGATTACCATCAGAAGCAACCATGGCTAAACTAGTATATTCCTATTACGTGGAGGACACTTCACTGATTACCATGAAAAGCAACAACCGTTTCTAAATTATTATTACCAATGTTACCTTTTTCCCTGCCATGTTGTGTACTTATTCTTGTTGTGCCCAAGAAAGAATTACGGGGCTAACTTTTAAACATAGATCAAGGATTTAAGGGGCTACACGAAGGTGTGTAGTTTTAAATACTTAACTACTCCCTCCGTTTATTGTATACAAGGCCACAAGTCCATATATCAGGTAGTACTAACAAAAAAAATCAACTAATAAATAGCATAATTAGTTATGTGGAAATGCTTTCACTTTCGTGTTTGTGTTAATTAGCATATTGCGCGTGGTGCCTTTATCTCTATGGCTGCATGCAATTTCGCATTAATAAGCACCATCCTACTAGGTAAAAATACTCAATGTTTCTCGATTAGCAGTGGCATATAGATAAAATTTGTATAGTTAGCAGTGGCCTTATATGTTTAGTTATTAGATGCTTCTGTTTACATGCCACAAGAGAGAGAGAGAGAGAGAGGTCCATAACAAAAGTACTAGTTTTTTTTTTCTGTATCAGTTTTGTTTTCTTCTTTGGTGGCACTACCCAAGCCAAGATATTCAGATAAGTTCAGGTGGCCATATTCCTCTTCCTGACGTGCTGGTGATCGGGACACTGATGTGAGAAATGCTTCCAGACATCAACTCATTTCTCGATTGCGTGATCGTTTGACTCAAGTAAACAACAATTAACATTTCTTGGAGCTTTGATTATCGACCAGATGCAACGCTTTTCTCTCCTCAGTCTTTTACTGTCATGTTTCTTGAAGCTTTGGCATTAAGCTCTAATTGTCCGGACAGTGATATTTCTGTGTGGCAAGCTTTGCACCTGAATACAAAGGTTATAAAAAGTATACCCTGTTGCACCAGTATAGCCAATGGCTGTAGAACGGTAATGATGATATTCTATGCAAGTTCCTTGAAACGTCAACATTCATCTTAAAATTGGTGTTGCAGGTGATTAGTTAGTCCTGCTGCTGACGTTTTTTAGATACCGAGGGGACCTGAAGTTAACGTTTAATGATGCGCATGTCCCACCCTATGTAAAGAAAATTGACCTGCAATACTAGCGTAATATCGTTCCGGGGTCAAGTAAAGCTGACAAATAAACTATCCTACGTCTGTAAATATTCTTTTTTATATAAATACAATGACATTTCCCTACTGTAAATGCGTCAAAAGAAGCATCAGCGGAGCCATTCAGCCATTTCATATCGTACCCATCCTCTCTGGGTTACCCATTACCCATCCTCACATGGCCGTACCCTTTACTTGGCAGGGTAAATGGGTACCCCGTGGGTAAAATACCCGCGTTTACAACACATTAAATTGAGCAAAAAATCATAAATAACATGTAATAAACAACAACACACTTTAAACATTTGCTTAGTGATCCGGGTCTCGTAGTAGCGGTATGCAAGTGGGGCGATAATAAATGGGAAGTTCAAGTGTTACCTTTCAGGGTAAAAATCCAATGTCTGGCCATAATTCAGTGTCTAGCAATAGCTTTGTTGAAGGCAATGTTTGAGAGCGTGGCTTTTCTCCAGTGTCTAGCAATAGCTTTGTTGAAGGCAATGTTTGAGAGCGTGGCTTTTCTCCAGGTGAAAATCTATGATCTATGATCAGGCGACGACGGCTTATGTGCATTGTTTCCTTTTTGGAGGTGCCATTTTTGGAGAATTTGGATTTCATGTGTTGTCTGGGTGATGTTTGTACTGATGCTACAAGTTTTAGATCGTTGTAGCGGGACTTTTCTCCTTTTTAGCTTATTTTTCTTTTTCTAGTTGTGTGCATCCGTAGTGTCATTAAGGAACTACGTTGTTACAGATCTTCACGATATTAATATATTTTCTTTGTCAATACAATTTTGGCCTTATCGCAATTTGTTCGACTTTGGCAGCAAGCCCTACCTTTCAATCATAATGTCACACTTGATGTGCTTTTTTTTTCATCACACGACCCCCAACTTAGCGACCAAACCCCAAAACTACATCACCCACATCAGGGGATAGCAAAAGCGCCATATATACAAGTGACAGCAACAAAGGCCAATCTCTTCGACTCTCTTTTTCCAAAGTGTCAAGGATCAATGGACACGGCATTCTGTCTGTAAGAAGAAAGAGTTTGAGCATCTCGGTATTGCTAATATTCAAGAGTTAAATTCTCTCTTATTGGTATGATGTACAACTGATATGTCACACTTAATATGTTGCTTTGTACTAGTGATGATTATGATTCTGCAAACTTTCAACGATATTTAGTTTTATATGTGAAAACTTTCAAAAAAATTAATTCTATATATGTAGTAGTAGTACTTGCATCGTCCATTAAAAAAGCTTCATGTTCAAAAGATAAAAAGTAAAATAAACAACAGGGTGTTCTCTTTTTTGAAGAAAAAAACTCATTTGTACATGATTGTGCCCTTACCCATGGGCCATGGTATGGTGCTTTCAAAATTCGTGTGTCGGCCAATCAATGACCACCCATAACTAATTTGTCATCGTCTATGGGTTTAATATCCAAGTTAGGAGCACACCCAACAACAACTTTATCTCAAGTCCCATAGCAACTACAACAGAGTCTAGTCATATAGTGAGAGTTCGGATTTTTGGGTCACGAGCGACATGGAGTACTTTGAATGGTTAAAAATAGAAAAAATCGGTTAAAATATCCAAGATGTAGGGAATAATGAAATCTACCAACACGAAAAAGTCTCACCACAAAATACCAAGTATTTTAGGCTGCACAAACAATGACAAAATCTCACATCTAAGTCAGATTTTTTTTCATTTTTGTTAAGCCCAGAATATATAAAGTATTATGGGTTGATATTTTGCATGTTGGTGGAGTACACCATTATCTAAGTCTAGATTTTTTTTCGAATTTTCTAAAACTTTGAAATTGTGTTTTCAAATTTTGATTATTTAGCTCCATGACAACCGAGCTCCAAAACGGATTTCCGATAAATATACTTTTATAAAGACTATAGATGACATGTCACTAAAGGCTATTCTATTAAACATACTCGCACTATTTTGCCAATTAATCAAGAGAGTGCTATAGTGCAAGTTCGTGGTGTAGGACACGCCGGAGCAGAGCAAGTCCTGGTCGACGACCGACGTGTTGCCTGCCCATGCATCCCGAGTTCCCGAGGGCTATTAATTCGCGCCGGGCCATATGTTAGCCACTGCTCCATTTCCATTGCGCTTCTTCGGAACCAATCAAGCGAGCTACCCAACGTACGTGCGCCTATGGCAGTCTCGTCGTCGCCGCTGCCGCGATGGGCGCCGACGCCGAGCCCGTCGCGCCCGCTCTGGCGCTGGGGTGGCGGCACGCCTGACGCCCGAACCGGCGGCGGCTCCGGCGAAGCTGCAGGTGCGGGCAGGTCGCTGGCTAGAATGTTCCCGTGGAAGCGTCGTCCGGCCGTGGCGGGGTTCGACGGCGTGGACGTAGCGCCGACGCAGAGCGCGAGCACGGACGTCGTCGACGACCCCGGGGTGTTCCTGACTTGGGAGGACGTGTGCGTCACGGTGGCGGGCGGCGCGTACGGCGCCCAGCCGGTGAGCATCCTGAGCGGGATCAGCGGGCACGCCGGGCCGGGGGAGGTGCTCGCCATCATGGGGCCGTCCGGCTGCGGCAAGACCACTCTCCTTGATACTCTCGCAGGTTCGTCATCAACTCATCATTTATGCAAACGAAATTCTTCTTCTCCCTCACTATTTTCCTACGGTGTTTTCACCAAACGCACGTACGTGTGGGTGATGAGTGATGAGACATTGGTGATGAGTTTGGCTGTCGAATCTGAATCTGTTAGGGTGACTCTGCGACATGCGAGGGCCAAGCTTGCCTAGCAAATAAGACGAGAAGACTATAGAGGACACGGCTAAACTGCACGGAGTGAACTAAAGATCCATGTAGGATTTTTATTTTTATTTTTCCGAAACACAGTATCCACGTACGTACATACACCCACTTCTACGAACGCACACGCACACTCTATCCCCATAAACATCTGCGAGAGATAGAGAAAAATGCATGTAGGACTAAGAACTGCTCATGCGCGCAAGGAGCTGCATGCCTGCGTGGTTCGGAGCACTATATAGATCATCCCTGTTGCAGCATCGAAGTAATCAAAAGAAAATCCAAACACATAGAGACTTTTCCTCGAAATAATGTTCATATTATTATATGGTAAAAGGTTGGGGTTTTACTAATTTTCAGTCGGCTCAGACATCATTGGATTGCATTGTGATGTATGCTAGCCATGAGTTTCAACGTGGGTCGCAGGCTTTCCAGTTAAGATTTTATAGTTTCACATCGCATAGGAACGAATGAGATTTTACTACTTGCATATGGGTTGTAACTACGAAAAATGCTGCAAAGTCGTTGGATTGCTTCATGATTCCTAAGTTACAATATGGGCTACAACTGAGAACTGAGGACACAATGAAAATTTAAACATCCCAGAATTAGTCACTCTCAAAAATTCGTGCTATTTGCTCCTCCATCCCTTACATTCATGTGGCCACAGAGCTATCAACTGGATTATACCATTGTCACATCAGGGATTTTTGTCAGTACGCCTAGGACATTGCAGAGGTTTTCGCGAAATAAATGAAGTACAGTAGCGTTTCATCTGCAAAAACTAATAATTGAGAACGTTGCAACATTACATTCTCCGTTTATGACGTTAGCATCTACTCACGAATGCGTGCTTTATTGCTCTCTAGTCCATATCAACATAATGTAGGAACAGTGTTGTTTCATCATTGCTTAGGAAACAAAGGGCTTCGTTTGAAGAAATAGGCCAATGCACTTAAGAAGAGAGAGTTTATTTACAGAAGGACAAATAAGGGACCCAACCAAAATATTTAATAACAATGGAGAATGTGGGCTGGGCTTTAACGAGATTTGGATCAGTGGCACCAAGTGACACACTGGATCTACCTCCGTTCCATAATGTAAGCCGTTTTAGCAAACTAGAACAAAGTGATATCTCTCAGTGGTTATTGCCCCTTTCATATATGCCAGCAACTGTAATAAATAGACCAAATATTGTCCATAGAAAGTCCAGCTGTGTTGACAGTTGACACTACACCATTCTTCAGGCGGTGAGTAAAATTTCAAGCCTCCACTCCCTAGCACAATCAGCCGACAAATTCCGAACTACCATTGGGTAAGGGCAATCAAGAATGAGGTGATAAGTATTTTCCAGAAACAAAATGCTCCAACTAAGGAATTTACGCTAACGATTCATGCCCATGTGCATGCGCAACATTGCAGAATGTTCGATTGGGAATCCCTGGTTTTAACCATCGAAGTTAATTTCCTTGCCCCTGCAAAAAAGAAGAAAGTTAATTTCCTTTACATCGCAGGAAGGATAGGGCCTGGAATCAATGAAACGGGGTTGATTCTGATTAATGGCCGTCGAGAGAAGCTTGCCTTTGGAACCTCGGTAAGATAACACTTCCATCGTTAAAATGTGTTCATCTCTAGAAGCATGCATCATCCTGATTTGATTGTGATAACTGGAAAGGCTTACGTGACCCAAGACAATGTGCTGATGTCGACGATGTCAGTGCGCGAGGCCATCTACTACTCGGCGCAGCTGCAGCTGCCAGGCACAATGCCGAGGGCAGAGAAGTGCGCGCATGCCGACGGCGTGATCCGAGAGATGGGCCTCAGCGACACCATGGACACGCGCATCGGCGGGCGCATGACCAATGGCATCAGCGGCGGGCAGCGGAAGCGGCTGACAATCTGCATCGAAATGCTCACGCGGCCGCGACTGCTCTTCCTGGACGAGCCCACCAGCGGGCTCGATAGCGCCGCCTCCTACCACGTCATGAGCCACATAGCTAGGGTCGCTGCCAGGGAGGGCATGACCGTCGTCGCCGCGGTGCACCAGCCCAGCGATGACGTCTTTGACCTCTTCCACGGCCTCTGCCTGCTTGCCTCTGGCAGGACCGTCTTCTTCGGAGCTGCGTCCGATGCCACCCAGGTAATTATAGTACACGTCTGCCTCTATCTCTCTGTCTCCTTGGAGCAACATTGAAGCCATTTTGGTGCCAAATGGACTCCACTGATATCTCTGCAGAAAAAATACAGTACTATTAATTAAGAATAAAATATTTATCGTACGTAATCCATAGCTTAGCAAATTAAATTGGCCTCCATTTCTATCCCAAATGCATGGAAAATCCTAGATAATAACATCCTAGCACTCAATGGTGCAAGGAACAAATGGATAATATTATTCTTCAAAATCAGAAAACGCTAATAAACGCTAATAAGTTTGTTGTGACTTGAGCAGCCACAAAAGAAAAAGTGACAATCGGCCAAATAGCAGAGTTGTGACAGCGGATAACACATCCAAAATTATTATGGCATATAATGAGCAACAAGAATACCTAATCATTGGTAAATCCAAGCTCTACTGCCATGAATTAAGACTACCAAGCATTCGTAATCCATAATAAATTTGATCTGGCGTTAGGACGTGATCTTCTTACAAAATTTTGAGTTTAAGAGCTGTTTTCGTATTCATTTCCTGTAGTTCTTTACTCAAAGTGGCTTCCCATGTCCTCAACTGAGGAACCCATCAGACCACTTCCTGAGAACAATCAATAAAGATTTTGATGAGGTACCTATTTTTCATCATTTCCTTTTATGATGTTCCAAATAAAAAGAATATGTTTTTTTACCTATGTTATCCCATATGCAGGAACCTGTTGAAAATTCCAAAGCTAGGGAAAAAACAGCAGTTGAAGCAATAGACATTCTGACAGATGCTTACCAGTCCCCTGCTTACTCAGAAAAAACAATGAACCGAATAGCTGAGATGAAAGGGATAGTAAGTTGTTTACAAACTCATTTTCCTGAAGAGTGAAGACTTTATTATTTTGGCCAAGTGCGTGATTACAAAAAATCATAAATGTGGACCAATCTGTATGTATTAACAGTAAAAAAAATTATTAGATTTTTTCCTCAGTGAAATACTCCCTCTAGTTCACAAAAATGATGCTTTAGACTTTCATCACTAGTTTCATTTGTAGTACATGTACATATACTATACTGATAAAACTATAATATTAGGAAAATACATTACGAGAAAAAATTATGTGATTCTCAAGTCCCCAATCTGAATATTCAAAAAAAAAAAATTAGCGGTCAAAGTTTTCAAAATTCGACTAAATGTATGTTCAAAACATCATTTTATAAAAACTAGAGGGAATAACATATTAAAACAGCATTTGTACTACGTCATGTCATTTTTCATTTCTGTGAACCAGCACCAAACTCTCGCCATGGAGTACTATAGATGCTGAACCAGCGATGTGTACACATATAAAAGCTAACAGTTATTATAATATGTGCTAAATTCTAGGGTGGAGCTCCATTTAGGAAGAGGGAACAAGCCAGCTTCTCAACAAAGGTTTTTGTACTCACCAGAAGGTCATTTGTAAATATGCACAGAGACATAGGATACTATTGGATGCGTTTGGGTATTTTTCTAGGAATTGGCATTTGTCTTGGCACTATATTCTACCAAGTTGGCCACAGTTACAGTTCTATCCAGGTAAGTTCAATAACATGATTTATTAGGAAACACAACATGTTAGATATCAACAAATTGATTTGTTGCCCTATTTTGCAGGCTAGATGTGAAGTAATAATGTATACGACCGCACTTCTTACTTTCATGGCAATTGGAGGATTCCCTTCTTTTGTAGAGGACGTAAAGGTTTGCTTTCTCTCCCATCATACTAAAATTTGCATGAGTACTTCTGTCCATAATACTTTTTTCTACGAGGGTAATACTGAAATAATTTGTTGGCATTAAGTAAAAAAATAACAACATTAATTAAGGTTATCTATCAATTTTCCATCATTTGTTTTCCCGACTAAATAAGTTAATAATATTACATAGAGAGAGAGAGAGAGAGGTCTCAATAATCAGAGATGCTAGAGAAACTAGGGACATGAATTTTTGGCTCATAGGTTCCCGCACACCCTATATTGAAGATACATAAGAAGACTTACTAAAAAAAATGTGCCGTAAATTATATGGGTAGGGAATATATGTAGATATGGGTATGTCAAATCTGGAACTAAAATATTCAGTTATGTAGCCTACACAAAAATAACAAAATGTACTGTTCGCAATATAGAAGTAGACATGTACTATTCACAATATAGCGAAAATCTATCTTCTCTTTTTTGTGTAGGTCACATAAATTCGAAATTTTTCTTGAAAATTTACACGAGTAAGTAGCATGGTGACATGTACGTGCGTGAATTATTTCTATTTTGGACACATTTAAATAGGGTTATTCCAATGTTTTGAATCTCACAGTATATGGCACCCGAGTGCACCATCGTAATTCTCGACAAACTAGCCGCTAATTAGATCTCAAGCTTTACAGGCTCAGATTATCAATCATACATGTCAGCAATCAAGGACTGGAGGGGTGCTGTACTGTAAGCTTGTCTAAAAAGATCTTGCGTTAAGACAATGCGCATTTGTAGATTTGAAAATGTACGACTTGTTACACTTAGGTATAACACTTCCTCAAATGAGTTGGAAACAGGAAGTCCACTCAGATGCATATATATTCTTCTCGCAGTTGCTGACTAACTCCAGAGCTGGTTGCACACCTTGTTTCTACATCGCAGGTATTCAGAAGGGAGAGACTGAGCGGCCATTACGGCGTGGCGGAGTTTGTGATCTCAAACACACTGTCAGCCACTCCATACCTGGCATTCATAGCTGTGATCCCCGGCGCAATGATGTACTACCTGACGGGGCTAACCAAAGGGGCTGATCACTTCTCCTACTTCGTCATCAACCTGTGCATGTGTACATTGCTGGTCGAGAGCATGATGATGATTATCGCCGTCATTGTGCCGGACTTTCTAATGGGGATCATTGTCGGGGCTGGAGTGCAAGGGGTGATGATGCTCAACGGTGGCTTCTTCCGCCTCCCCAAGGATCTCCCGAAGCCGGTGTGGAAGTATCCTTGCTACTACATCTCATTCCACAAGTACGCGGTGCAGGGGTTCTACAAGAACGAGTTCATCGGGCTGACGTTCCCGAGTGACCAGCTGGTTGAGAAAAATGCCACCATCAGTGGCCTTCAAGTGCTGCAGGAGAAGCTCCAGGTGGAGATGGGATACTCTAAATGGGTGAACATTGCCATCCTCTGTGGGATGATTGTGGTGTATAGGATGATGTTCTTTGCTATTGTCAAGATCGCGGAGGAAGTCAGGACAAAACGAAGTGGAATGAGATGCAGATGGTGTAAATAGATGTGCCTCTGATTTCACTTATTTTCTTGTCAGGCACAAAACTGTCATTGGATATAATAACACAGTATGGTATATGGATTGTTTATGTTTCTTTGGATGGAGTTTCTGACAAAGCAGTGGTTGCTGGCTATCTGATAAAGACCTGAGGAAGCAGCTGGAGCTGGATAACCCGGTGGTAGAATGTACTCTTTGGATTTGATCTAAAAAAATGTACAGATTTAGGTGTGAAGATGCTCTGGTATTATTTCATGATGATTAAATGCTTCCGAACCGTTTAACTCTACACTAGCACGAGAGTACCTAAGCATATCAAAACCTATATGCCTACCAAAACCAGTGCTCGGCTATTGTACGAGCTCCCTTAATAGTCAGAGTACATATCCGACAAACATTCATGTTCTCATCTAACAACTATAGATACCACGCTGATCAAGACGTTGACGACCAGCACACGCATCTGAATCGATAACATAACATGGTTATCATAGATAGCTGAAGTGCTGAACCTCCTGTACAGAGTTCTTCTTACCTGAACCAGTTCGTCTTACCTGAACTGCCTGTACAGACGTACAGTTCGTATTGCCTGAGCCTCCGGGGCGCGCCTCCTCCCGTTTCTCACATTGCTCGTCGCTGGCGCCTGAAGCTACGAAGCCCTCTGATGCCCGGCTCCTCCTGCCCCGTCTCCTGCCCCGACGGCGTCCGTGAGGTGATTTTCCACTCCGCGGGGCGGTGGCGCGGTAATCCGGCGAAACAATGGGTATAGAGGAGAAGGGACTCGCTTGGAGGGAGGAGGAGGAAGATGAGGATGAGGACTCCGGCGCCGGCGACAGATTGGGCGTCAGCTTCGGCTCGGCAGTGCAGCTCGCTTCGGTGCGATAGGCAGTACCCTGCTTGGGCTTGGGCTCGTTTGGTGGCCCGGCCCATATTACACAGCAAATCAGGACAGATATTTGGCATATAGCGTATGGACGGTAATCGGGAGGGAACGCTCGCAGCACACATGAGAATTGAGGGCCTGCTTAATTTAAATGGTGTATGAATATAAAATTTGTAGGATTATTTTGTGGGAATTTTTTCTACAATGTTGTTTGATTTGTAGGGTTAAATTTTATAGGCAGTCCTTTGCACTAGGAAATCTAGCATACAGTTACACCACGTTTTAAAATCCTTCGCTTTTTTTTACGGAAGGCTCAAGGTGACTTTAGATTAATAAAACCACAACCGGCAGCTTCAGGGGCAGAGCTAGGAATTATTTTCGATGGGTTCACGCAGTATTTGAGCATGAAGTAACTATAATATTGTAAAATTTTAGACCATCTCAAAACGAGACACGAGAGGGATCCATGGCAAGAATGCCAGGTTTCTTTTTGGAGCAGCTGTACTGTTTTTTTTTTTAAAAATTAGCTGTACTGTTGTTTGTTTCACCCTTTGGTGGCTATGTTTTTCCCAGCCAAGATATTCAGATATGCTCAGGTATCCCATATCTCTGGCGCGCTCTTCAATCTTTGGCATAGATGGCATTGTTAAGAACCAATGATTCTTGGAGCTTTGGCAGTTGAACTGATGCATCGTTGTTCTCTTTTCTGTCTTTTATTGTCAGATATCTTGGAGCTTTGGATTCAGCTCAGATTGTAAGCAGAATGGTATTTCTTTGTGGCAAGCTTTGGACCCGAGTTGAAAACGGATGTTATGGGAAAGAAATTCCTATTGAACTATAGGTCTTGGAGGTCAAGAACTCAGCTCTGCTGGGTAAATGGCTTTTTAAGCTTCTTACTGAGGATGAGATTTGGCAAACTATTCTCCGTAGAAAGTATATTGGCTCGAAGGCGCTATCCCAAGTGGTTTGGAAACCTGGGGATTCTCACTTCTGGGCTGGTCTCATGGCGACAAAAAATGTATTCTTTCGCCATGGTACTTTCTCTATTAAGAATGAAGAACATATACGGTTCTGGGAAGATGTTTGGTTAGACAATGCTTCCTTAAGTGAACAGTATCCTGCCTTGTATAGTATTGTTCGTCGCAAAGATGATACCATTGCCACAGTAATGGCTACCTCACCTCCGAATGTGACGTTCAGACGGGTTTTACTTGGACAAAGGCTATTGGCATGGAATGCTTTAATTCAACGGCTGGGAGATATTCACCTATCACCTGAACCGGATGAACTTAGATGGAATCTTCATGTAGATGGCACTTTCTCAGTCAAATCTTTATACAATGCGATTCTTCATTCTGATATACCGGTTGATAATAATAAGAAAATCTGGAAGATGAAAATACCATTAAAAATTAAATTTTTTGGATGGTATCTTCGTCGCGGAGTTATTCTTACCAAAGATAATCTTGTCAAGCGGAATTGGCATGGAAGTTCTAGGTGTGTTTTTTGTCACCAAGATGAAACTATTAAACACCTTTTTTTCCAGTGCCATTTTGCGAGATCTATTTGGTCAGTCATCCAAGTCGCATCTACCCTGTATCCCCCGACTAGTGTAGCCAATGTCTTTGGCAACTGGCTTCACGGTATCGATTCAAGGTTTAAGTTGCTTCTTAGGGTGGGGGCGCTAGCAGTTATCTGGGCACTCTGGCTAAGTAGAAATGACAAGATTTTTAACGATAAAAATTGTTCTTTGTTGCAGGTCATCTACAGATGTACAGGTATTCTCCGTTTGTGGTTACCTCTTCAGATGATGGAGAACCGAGACCTATTTACGGAGGTCTGTACATGGTTGGAGGCTACGGCGAGGGATACTTTTTCCTTACATGGGTGGCAGCATAGTCTACGGATTGCAGCAGCACCCACACCATAGGCGTTATATGATTCATCGTTCCGATATGTATTCCGCCTAGTTTTATATATTTTGAATCCAGACATTTTGAACGGCTGTGTGCATCCTGGTTATGCAGAGGCTGGATGTAATTGCTTTCTCAAAAGTAATAAAGCATCCTTTATCGAAAAAATTGAACTATAGGTCTATAGCCAGTGAGCAGTGGCTATAGGCTGTAATGAAGATATTCTATGCCAAACTTTCGAGATATCGACATTAGTTTTAAAACTGGCGTTGCATGTCCATTAGTTAGTCCTGCTGTCAACGTGGTCTAGATATTCTGGAGGGCCTGAAATTGGCGTTCAATGATGCGCATGCCTCAACCTCCATGGAGTAACTAGGATTCTGAAAGCAAATTGACCTGCAATCGTTCAGGAATCAAGCACATACGCGGCGTAATCCAAGTCACATAATCGAGCATTAATCGTGCTGTTGGAAGAGGCTCAAACTCTTTCTGCCGTTGAGCGAGAAGGAGACTGAGATCAGAGAGGCATTTCTAGCTCCCAAGCCGAGCCTGGTGTTGCCGTCGACTTGGGTCCACCTGTCAGGGGTACCGGAGGACCTGATGACCAAGGAGCGGCTCATGGCTGCGTTTGTCATGGTGGGAAGGCCTATTGATGTGGATGAGCTTTCGATCCTCAAGCATGACAGAGAGCCCATCCGTATCCGGTTCCAAGGGAGGTTCCCGGACCGCATGAAGGGGTCCATTCAGGTGTTTGTTAATGGTGAGGGTTACACTGTGACGTTGCAGACGGAGGCGGAGCCGCGTGGGGGTGCTGGTGGGAGCAACGGCGGTCCGCCGCCTCCACCTCGGCGGGATCGCGAGGATGTGGACTCGGACGAGATGTCCTCTGATGATGAATGGAACAAGCACAGGAAGAAGTCTACTGAGCAGGAGAAGGAGAAGGGCAAGGACACGGTGCCGGGTACCGGGAAGGGTGCGGGCCAATCTGGGGCTCGGAAGGCGGCTTCACAAAGCGCACCGCCTGCGACCAGGGTCCAGGGAGGATCGCTGGACGGGTTGGTACAGCACATTGACCAGTATGGGACCAACCTGGGTCTTGCAATGGGGTTGGCTACACCTCTGCAAGTGGGGCTGGTGGCTGATAAGGTGCAGGTGCCGGTGTTGGCATCGGGCTGTGGGGTGCTGGAGACCACGGAGGGTTCGCTGGTGTCTATGGAGACAGATTCACATGTCACTAACCCGATCGCATCCTGGGTGGCGGAGAGCCCACCCATGGGAGGTCCCCCTTCCAAGATTGTGAGGATGGGCTCGCCGGCGAGGGAGCCGGAGGGCGACACGGAGGACTGGGTGGTGACTGACTCGGAGGAGGAAGGCGGCTCTCGCAGGGAGGTTGTGCACACTCCGGCCTCGAAGAAGGATCTGGTGCGCGAGGCCATGGTGGATGCTCCGCTGGTGCAGGGGAAGAGGTCTCTCGCGATCCCTTACGCGCGCAAGAAGAAGGCGGTGCTGGCGGCCGTTCGCAAGAGCGGAAGAAACGGGGCGCGGATGCAGGGGCCTCGACGCTGGAAAAGGCGCAGCGGCTAGCTGCGGAGAAGAATCTGGAGACCGTCAAGGACAAGGCCAAAGGTATGGACTTCTCGATTCTCGACGTTCTCCCTGACTCTCATCTGTCCTCGGTAGTTAGGGATAGCTGTTTGCTTTTCCATCCGAAGACCGGGGTCCCTGGGGAGGCACTGTCATTGATTAGGGCCAAGGAGGCCGTGCAAGCGGCTTTGGCGGAAACGAGACACCGCCTCGAGGCGGAAGCTGAAGCCAGGCGGGCGGAGGCTGCAGCCAAGGCGGCTGAGGGGTCCGGTGACGCGGGTGAAGGGACATCCGCCCCGGACATCTCCTCGGCGGTGGCCACAGGGGAGGCTACTTGTGCAGGGGCACCTGGCGGGAAAAAACAGGGCGTTTCCACACCCGAGGTGGTCGGGCGCTCTGGCCGACCTAGGCGCAAATGTACTCAGTCGTGCAGGCCCGTGTTGACTGTCCGTAAGGGACAGACCAAGCGGAAGGGGTCCAGATGAGGTCGCTTATCTACAACCTCAGGGGTTTTGGGCGGCTAGGGCGCCGCTCTCAACTCAGATCGTATATGAGGCAGGAAAGGGTGGATATTCTTGGCCTCCAGGAGACCATTAGACCGGATTTCACCTCAGGGGAGCTTAGGAGCCTAGAGTGTGGGGGCCAGTTCGCTTGGAACTGGGTACCGGCTGATGGTCATTCAGGGGGTTTGCTGCTGGGCTTTAGGGACGAATGCTTTGAAGTTGGCGTGTGGAGGAAAGGGAAATTCTTCATCAGCGCGGATATCTATCAACGCAGCAACAAAGCAAAGTGGTGCTTTGTGCTCGTCTACGGCCCAGCTGACCATTCTAGGACTGGGGAGTTCCTAGATGAGTTGGAGGGGGAGGTGACCAAGTGCCAGCTGCCTTTGGTGGTGGGAGGCGACTTCAACCTCATCAGAAGGAGACAGGATAAGAGCAACGAGGTGGTATGCTGGTCGAGGATTAGACGCTTTAATGATGCTATTGCGGCTATGTCCTTAAGGGAATTGAATCGAGCGGGGGCTATATTCACTTGGACCAACAACCAATTGGACCCTATCCGCTCGGTGCTGGACAGGGTGTTTGTCTCACCGTCGTGGGAGACGATGTTTCCGCTTTGCTCACTCTCGGCGGTCACCAGGATAGGGTCCGACCACAACCCCCTATTGCTGGATAGTGGGGAGTGCGGGCTCATGAGACCACCACAGTTCTTCTTTCAGACGTGGTGGTTTCGTGTGGCCGGGTTCGACGAGCTTCTTAGGGGCAAGATTGAGTTCTGCATTCATGGGAAGGGGCCTCATCGTTGCAGCATTGAGCTCTGGCAGTGTATCTCTAGGAGCTTACGCCAGTTCCTCAAGGGGTGGGGTGCGAACCTCGGAAAGGAGAAAAGGGACTTCCGGGCGGAGCTCTTGCGCAAGGTGGGAGAGTTAGACTCGATCGCGGACTCCATAGGGCTGGATGAGGAGGGATGGGCCCTCCGTTACCACCTTGAGGACCAGCTTGTCCACTTGGATGAGGTTGAGGAGGAGTACTAGAGACAGCGGAGCCGTCGCCAATGGATCCTCAAAGGGGATGCATGCACTGCCTATTTTCATGCGATAGCTAATGGGAGAAGGAGGAAGTGCATGATTCCGCGTCTTAGGGTAGACAATACGGAGATCGATGACCAGAAGGGTCTGATTGACCATATCTACAACTTCTACTCGGGGCTGATGGGGGCGGAAGGAGAACAGCGGATGTTTTCACTTGGTACTGACCTCTGGGATGAGGCGGCCAAGATCTCTCCTGAGGAGAACTTAGCCCTGGAAATTACTTTCACGCCGGAGGAACTAGACGAGGTTCTTCACTCGATGAAACAGGACTCGGCTCCGGGACCGGATGGCTTGCCGGTTGTGTTCTTTAAGAGGTTCTGGGGAACACTTAAAGGACCTATTCTTCAGATCCTCAACGATTTTGCCCTAGGGAGGGTGGACATCGCTCGGTTAAACTACGGTATTATCTCCCTTAGACCGAAGGTGAAAGGGGCAGATGACATTAAGCAGTTTCGGCCCATAGCTCTTATCAACGTCATTTTCAAGTTCATAGCTAAAGCGTATGCGATTAGGCTTGGACCTTTAGCGAATAGGACAATCGACAGGAATCAGACTGCGTTCATCAAGGGTAGGAGCCTGCATGAGGGTGTGCAGGCCCTGCATGAGATCTCTCACGAATTGAGAGTCAAGAAACTTAAGGCCATTCTCCTTAAGCTGGACTTCGAGAAGGCTTACGATAGGGTCAACTGGGATTTCCTGAGGGAGGTCCTACTGAGAAAGGGATTCTCAGGGACGGTGGTGCATCGTCTGATGCAACTGGTCATGGGGGGACAAACCGCGGTGAATGTCAACGCGGAGATTGGCCCGTACTTTCGAAATGCAAGGGGCGTTCGTCAGGGAGACCCTCTTTCGCATATACTGTTTGACTTCATGGCGGATTCGCTGGCAGCAATTCTTTCAAGGGCCAAGGAGGCGGGGCACATCCAGGGAGTGGTGCCTCATCTCATCCCCGGGGGGGGGGGGTGACTCACCTCCAATACGCGGATGACACGATGATTATGATCGAGCCTTCGCAGTTGGGGATTGCGAACTTGAAGTTTATCCTCCTTTGCTTCGAGAATATGTCAGGGCTCAAGATTAATTTCGACAAGAGCGAAGCCATTGTGACAGGGGTCTCAAAGGTAGAACAGTGCAGAGTGGCAGCTGCCTTGAATTGCAAGCTTGGGAGCTTCCCTTTCCGCTACCTTGGCCTCCCGATGAGCGACAAGAGGCTGACTGTAGCAGACTGGTTCTTCCTCACGGAGAAGGTGGGACATAGGGTCGACCCCTGGCAGGGCCTTTACCTAACATCGGCGGGAAGACTAGAGTTGACTAACTCTTGTCTCTCCAGCTTACCGATGTTTGCCATGGGCCTCTACCTTCTTTACGATTCGACGCATGGGGCGATGAACACCACACGTGGCCAATTCTTTTGGGAAGGAGTTGGTTACAAGCGCAAATATCATATGGTGGATTGGGCTACAGTTTGTAGACCTAAGGAGTACGGAGGGCTGGGAATCCTCCACACCAAGAACATGAACATTGCGCTTTTGGTAGGGTGGATTTGGAAGCTCTATCATAATGCGGAAGGTCTTTGGGCGGACCTCATCCGAGCCAAGTACCTGAGCAATAATGACTTGTTCTCCCCTCTGGTCCCAACTAAAGGGTCCCTGTCGAGGGTGCTCCTCGGCAATGCCCTCCGATAGGGGCTTAGGGTTGATGGAATCCTGCAAGCTGACACGAGACATCGGTACACAGACAAGCGGGGAGAGCGATTTACCCAGGTTCGGGGGCCCTCGATGAGGTAAAACCCTTACGTCCTGCCTGTCTGTTCTTTGATTATGATGTAACAGGTTACAATGGGGTGCCGAATAGTTCGGCTGTGATCTCGTCGAGATGCTAGTTGCTAGGGTAACCTAGTTCTAAGCTTCTGCTGGCTATTGATGCTAAGATTGATTGTGTCCTTCGGCAGCCCCTCTCCTGGCCTTTATATAGGAGGCCAGGTCTCAAGGGTCCTAACCGAGGACGACTAGGTTTACAGTAGATTAGATCTAATCTTTCCTTGTTTATTCGCTTCCTGATCTTGCCCGTCAAGGAATCTTCTGGTGCACCGACCTAGTGGCCCATCTCTCCTTCTGATAGCTTCATGGGCCTCCACCTTGTCAACATCAGATAGGGAAATACTAGTTACCCGAAGGGTAATGCCCACGTCAGTAGCCCCCGAGTGTCTAGCCGAAAATAATTCGGGTAGAGACTAATGCATGTGTTTTTCTGATATTTTTCTCCTTCACTGCTGTTGTCCATCTTGATTATGCTTCATCATCATTTTTTTCTTATCGGGTGCGCGTCAGCGCTCCCGATGGGAGTAGCCCCCGAGTCTAGGTACGGATGCTCGTAATCCGTGCATACACTCAAGTTGTACTACTCGAATACTTTCCTCTGCTGAGATCTTCATAAATCATCCGATATATTTTCTTTATGCAAAGGATAACGAGTAACGTGCCCAACTGTTGTTTGGTTAACTGCCGATGGCAAAACACCGTTACCCTACACAGAATCAAGTCCCCGGGCATGATCCTGGAGTGCAAAATTTTTCTATCGGGTATGCATCGCGAACTCCCGATGGGAGTAACAGGCCCCGAGTATCTGGGTGCGAGCGCTTTGCAACCTAATGCTGGCCCAAACTTCGACTGCTCATTCTGTCGGGTCCTCATTTATCGGGTGCGCGCCAGCGCTCCCGATGGGAGTAGCCCCCGAGTCTAGGTGCGGATGCTTGCAATCCGCGCATAGACTCAAGTCCTTCATCCGATAACTCTTCTTTTTTCCTTCGAACGCTTTCAAATCATGACGTCATTGATGACGTATAACTGCTGCAGGCTGATTTGACGGGTCCATCATGACAAGCTAGCCCTAGCCCTGTTCATTCAACGTTTTAGGGTTTGACCTTGCAACGATCGAGGTGGCTCCTCGATTTTCGCGCAATCGTGGGCGTAGTGGGCCGTCAGTTCTCTCCCTTCCTTAAGCGCCACGTGCTTGCTCTAATTTTTTCCTCAAAGTCCCCAGTTTTCTCCACAGTTCCCGCAGCATCTCCTCATTCTTCCTCTTCTTCCTTCCTCTTCCTTCTTCCGCCATTGTTGCGCCGCCGCCACGGTTCCAATCTTCCCCAGATCTCGCGATGGTGAAGAAGAGGAATACCACCGCCGCTGCCAGCTCCACCAGCGAAGGTGCCGCTGCCAGGTCCTCTTCTTCCCTTCCAAAGGGGAATGCTCCAAACGCCCCTCCCCCAGCTCCGGCGCCGCCAGCGCCGTCGGGCTCGATGGCCAAACCCGGGGATTGGGTGGCTTCAACCGTCACCAAGCGTGACGAAAACAGGTCTCGAAGTCTAGGATTGATATCCCCCAATGCTGGAGATGTGATCCTTCCAGGTGCGATCTCTCGGCTCGATCCTCCTGCTGGATTTTCTGTGATGTTCTTATCTTTTCTTCATCGAGGCCTTTCACTCCCTACCCATGGATTCCTCCTCCATCTCTTGCGGACGTATGAAATTCAATTATGGCAACTTACCCCCAATTCGATCCTCCACGTTGCTGTGTTTATCACCCTTTGCGAGGCGTTCTTGGGCATTGAACCTCATTTCGGGCTGTGGAAGAAGATCTTCTATGTGAAAAGATACAACAGTAGTAATGGGCACTTTGTCACCGGAGGAGTAGGTTTTGTTGCTCGCTCAGAAGTTAATTACTTTAATTTCCCAATGAGAGAGTCCGTGCAAGGATGGAGGTTGAAATGGTTCTACGTTAGAGATTCCTCGTCACCCGAATGTCGACTCCCCTGCTATGCCGACGTTTCTGAAGCCAAACCCAAGGACTCCTGGAAGAACATCCTTTCATCCGACGAAAGAGCCTCATCCGAAGAATTGTTTGCAAAATTCCTTCAAATCAAAGAGGCTGATGGCCAAACTATGATCGGTACGGAGGTGGCAGCAGTTTTCCTGAGGCGCCGAATCCAACCAGTCATGGCCAGAATTCACCCGATGTGGTTGTACTCGGGTCCAAAGGATGAGACCAGAATTAATGCTGCTGATCTATCAGAAAAAGAGTTGCTCGATGAAGTTCGTCGCCTTACTTCCTTTAGCCAGGAAGATTCGATTCCGCTGATCTCTTCTTATGCTCCCCTTGACGTTGATAATCCGCCATCAGGGGTACTTTCCTTTATTTTTCACATCTCTTATTACAGCTCCTTGCTTAGCCGACATGATTATCTTTGTTCTTATTTGTCATTCTTCTTTGTCAGATCCTTATGCCTTCTGAAAATACACATGACTCACCAGATGACACTTCTGAGGGGAAAGGCTCCTCAATCCCCGTAGATTTTCAAACCATGGATCAAACAGGTTTAGAGGATGAATACAATGGTCCAATGAATCTTGAAATAGCCCGTGCCGAACTTCCTTCCTCAACCGATAACACCTGTACTGCAGATGGATCAGCGCGCAACGTCGACGCTGATCGTGATGCTTTTGTTGATGCAGCTGCGGATGGGGCCAAGGCTTCTCCCGCGAAGAGATCAACCGGCGGCTTCGCCGATGAAGAAGATCTCTTCGACATGTAAGTAGTTCCCTCTTGAAGGTCATACTGTGCCTTCTTTATCTGTTATACTCCTGTTTTAATCGCAGTCGACTGTTTACTTTTGCAGTGATGAGGGCTTTGTTGAGCCTCCTCCTAAGAAGGCCAAGTCCGATGCTTTTTCGCCAGTCGTGGCAGCTTCTGAAGCTTCGGCTCCTAAGGCTGCTCCAATGGCTCAGGCTTCGACTGCGTCCTCCCTTTCCAAAGGGAAGGATATCTCTCCAATTGCTGCTACTACGGCTCCTTTTTATGTAAGTTTTCTTTTGATCTCGATATGAAATTCTTGGAGTGTGCCTTATTTAATTATCTTTGTTTCTCTCCTTCTTAAGGACCTGCGTGGCGTTATCTCTTCTCTGGAGATTTTCGCCTCCCGGTTCACTTCTCTAGAGGCTGATAAAGTTCGGCTACAAAAGGAGGCCAAATCTTCTTCCTCAAAACTGGACGGCGCAGTTAAGATAGCTGTCGCGGCTCGCCAAGAGATTGATTCTCTGAAGGAGGAGCTGGCCAGACTGAAAAGGAAGCTGAAGGAGGAGGAAGCGTCTAGGCTGGTGGCTGAGGCTCGAGCAGCCGAAAAGGATGAAATCCTTCGCCAATCTTCTTTGGCCTTGCTTGGTAATCTTCAACATACTTTTGTCGGAAGACGTTGTTAAGGATTTAAGCTTTTGTCAAAGACTAAATTTCTTTATTCCTTTCTATTGCAGAGGCGGCGAACATTCCTGTCGATGCCTTAGAAAGAGTTCCAAATAACTCCCCGGCGAACACTGTGTCGATGGTTCTTGCTGTTGGAGATATGCCCAAGAGGCAATAATAAATGGTTATTATATATCTTTGTGTTTATGATAATGTTTACATACCATGCTATAATTGTATTAACCGAAACATTGATACA